>NW_027228426.1:0-108919 GCF_037783145.1 Equus przewalskii
GTTCCCGGTAGGCTGTAAGAGCACTGTGCAGAGCGAGTTGTTTCTTAGCTTCCCAAAGAGCTGGAAGCAAGATGCTGTGGGGCCCAACTCGCCCTTTGGAAAGAAGCCTGCACGTTGTGCCTTTCAGCTCTAGGGCAAAGTAGCACACCCAGAGCAGAAGTCCTACTTCAGCCAGATCAGGCCTGCAAAGAAACTGCGTTTCACAGGCCTTTGGAAGAGATGTTCCCACTAGGCTGTAAGAGCACTGTGCAGAGCGAGTTGTTTCTTAGCTTCCCAAAGAGCTGGAAGCAAGATGCTGTGGGGCCCAACTCGCCCTTTGGAAAGAAGCCTGCACGTTGTGCCTTTCAGCTCTAGGGCAAAGTAGCACACCCAGAGCAGAAGTCCTACTTCAGCCAGATCAGGCCTGCAAAGAAACTGCGTTTCACAGGCCTTTGGAAGAGATGTTCCCACTAGGCTGTAAGAGCACTGTGCAGAGCGAGTTGTTTCTTAGCTTCCCAAAGAGCTGGAAGCAAGATGCTGTGGGGCCCAACTCGCCCTTTGGAAAGAAGCCTGCACGTTGTGCCTTTCAGCTCTAGGGCAAAGTAGCACACCCAGAGCAGAAGTCCTACTTCAGCCAGATCAGGCCTGCAAAGAAACTGCGTTTCACAGGCCTTTGGAAGACATGTTCCCGGTAGGCTGTAAGAGCACTGTGCAGAGCGAGTTGTTTCTTAGCTTCCCAAAGAGCTGGAAGCAAGATGCTGTGGGGCCCAACTCGCCCTTTGGAAAGAAGCCTGCACGTTGTGCCTTTCAGCTCTAGGGCAAAGTAGCACACCCAGAGCAGAAGTCCTACTTCAGCCAGATCAGGCCTGCAAAGAAACTGCGTTTCACAGGCCTTTGGAAGAGATCTTCCCGGTAGGCTGTAAGAGCACTGTGCAGAGCGAGTTGTTCCTTAGCTTCCCAAAGAGCTGGAAGCAAGATGCTGTGGGGCCCAACTCGCCCTTTGGAAAGAAGCCTGCACGTTGTGCCTTTCAGCTCTAGGGCAAAGTAGCACACCCAGAGCAGAAGTCCTACTTCAGCCAGATCAGGCCTGCAAAGAAACTGCGTTTCACAGGCCTTTGGAAGAGATGTTCCCACTAGGCTGTAAGAGAACTGTGCAGAGCGAGTTGTTTCTTAGCTTCCCAAAGAGCTGGAAGCAAGATGCTGTGGGGCCCAACTCGCCCTTTGGAAAGAAGCCTGCACGTTGTGCCTTTCAGCTCTAGGGCAAAGTAGCACACCCAGAGCAGAAGTCCTACTTCAGCCAGATCAGGCCTGCAAAGAAACTGCGTTTCACAGGCCTTTGGAAGAGATGTTCCTGGTAGGCTGTAAGAGCACTGTGCAGAGCGAGTTGTTTCTTAGCTTCCCAAAGAGCTGGAAGCAAGATGCTGTGGGGCCCAACTCGCCCTTTGGAAAGAAGCCTGCACGTTGTGCCTTTCAGCTCTAGGGCAAAGTAGCACACCCAGAGCAGAAGTCCTACTTCAGCCAGATCAGGCCTGCAAAGAAACTGCGTTTCACAGGCCTTTGGAAGATATGTTCCCGGTAGGCTGTAAGAGCACTGTGCAGAGCGAGTTGTTTCTTAGCTTCCCAAAGAGCTGGAAGCAAGATGCTGTGGGGCCCAACTCGCCCTTTGGAAAGAAGCCTGCACGTTGTGCCTTTCAGCTCTAGGGCAAAGTAGCACACCCAGAGCAGAAGTCCTACTTCAGCCAGATCAGGCCTGCAAAGAAACTGCGTTTCACAGGCCTTTGGAAGAGATGTTCCCGGTAGGCTGTAAGAGCACTGTGCAGAGCGAGTTGTTTCTTAGCTTCCCAAAGAGCTGGAAGCAAGATGCTGTGGGGCCCAACTCGCCCTTTGGAAAGAAGCCTGCACGTTGTGCCTTTCAGCTCTAGGGCAAAGTAGCACACCCAGAGCAGAAGTCCTACTTCAGCCAGATCAGGCCTGCAAAGAAACTGCGTTTCACAGGCCTTTGGAAGAGATGTTCCCGGTAGGCTGTAAGAGCACTGTGCAGAGCGAGTTGTTTCTTAGCTTCCCAAAGAGCTGGAAGCAAGATGCTGTGGGGCCCAACTCGCCCTTTGGAAAGAAGCCTGCACGTTGTGCCTTTCAGCTCTAGGGCAAAGTAGCACACCCAGAGCAGAAGTTCCACTTCAGCCAGATCAGGCCTGCAAAGAAACTGCGTTTCACAGGCCTTTGGAAGAGATGTTGCCGGTAGGCTGTAAGAGCACTGTGCAGAGCGAGTTGTTTCTTAGCTTCCCAAAGAGCTGGAAGCAAGATGCTGTGGGGCCCAACTCTCCCTTTGGAAAGAAGCCTGCACGTTGTGCCTTTCAGCTCTAGGGCCATGTGGCACACCCAGAGCAAAAGTTCCACTTCAGCCAGATCAGGCCTGCAAAGAAAATGCGTTTCACAGGCCTTTGTAAGAGATGTTCCCGCTAGGCTGTAAGAGCACTGTACAGAGCGAGTTGTTTCTTAGCTTCCCAAAGAGCTGGAAGCAAGATGCTGAGGGGCCCAACTCACCCTTTGGAAAGAAGCCTGCACGTTGTGCCTTTCAGCTCTAGGGCCATGTGGCACACCCATAGCAGAAGTCCTACTTCAGCCAGATCAGGCTTGCAAAGAAACTGCGTTTCACAGGCCTTTGGAAGAGATGTTCCCGGTAGGCTGTAAGAGCACTGTGCAGAGCGAGTTGTTTCTTAGCTTCCCAAAGAGCTGGAAGCAAGATGCTGTGGGGCCCAACTCGCCCTTTGGAAAGAAGCCTGCACGTTGTGCCTTTCAGCTCTAGGGCCATGTGGCCCACCCAGAGCAGAAGTTCTACTTCAGCCAGATCAGGCCTGCAACGAAACTGCGTTTCACAGGCCTTTGTAAGACATCTTCCAGGTAGGCTGGAAGAGCCCTGTGCACAGCAAGCTGTTTCAAAGCTGCTCCAAGAGCTGGAAGCTGGACGCTGAGGTACTAGTCTCCCTTTGGTGAAACAAGGCAGGACTTTGTGCCTTGCATCTCTAGGGCCATGTTGCACATGGCAGAGCAGAAGTTCTACTTCAGCCAGATGAGGGCTGAAAAGAAACTGCGTTTCACATTCCTTTGGAAGAGATGTTCTCACTTGGTTGGAAGAGCACTGAGCAGAACGAGTTGTTTCTTAGCTTCCCAAAGAGCTGGAAGCAAGATGCTCTGCGGCCCAACTCTCCCTGTGGAAAGAAGCGTGCACGTTGTGCCTTTCAGCTCTAGGGCCATGTGGCACACCCAGAGCAAAAGTTCCACTTCAGCCAGATCAGGCCTGCAAAGAAAATGCGTTTCACAGGCCTTTGGAAGAGATGTTCACTGTAGGCTGTAAGAGCACTGTGCAGAGCGAGTTGTTTCTTCGCTTCACAAAGAGATGGAATCAAGATTCTCTGGGACCCAAATCGCCCTTTGGAACTGAGACTGCACGTTGTTCCTTTCAGCTCTAGGGCAATGTAGCACACCCAGAGCAGAAGTTCTACTTCAGCCAGATCAGGCCTGCAAAGAAACTGCGTTTCACAGGCCTTTGTAAGAGATGTTCCCGGTAGGCTGTAAGAGCACTGTGCAGAGCGAGTTGTTTCTCAGCTTCCAAAGAGCTGGAAGCAAGATGCTTTGGGGACCAACTCGCCCTTTGGATAGGAGACTGCACGTTGTGTCTTTCAGCTCTTGGGCTATGTAGCACACCCGCAGCAGAATTCTACTTCAGATACATCAGGACTGCAAAGAAACTGCGTTTCACAGGCCTTCGTAAGAGATGTTCCCGGTAGGCTGTAAGAGCGCTGTGCAGAGCGAGTTCTTTCTTAGCTTCCCAAAGAGCTGGAAGCAAGATGCTCTGGGTCCCACCTCCCCCTTTTTTAAGAAGCCTGCACGTTGTGCCTTTGAGCTCTAGGTCAATGTGGCACATCCAGAGCAGAAGTTCCACTTCAGCCAGATCAGGCCTGCAAAGAAACTGCGTTTCACAGGCCTTTGGAAGAGATGTTCCCGGTAGGCTGTAAGAGCACTGTGCAGAGCGAGTTGTTTCTTAGCTTCCCAAAGAGCTGGAAGCAAGATGCTGTGGGGCCCAACTCTCCCTTTGGAAAGAAGGCTGCACGTTGTGCCTTTCAGCTCTAGGGCCATGTGGCACACCCAGAGCCAAAGTTCCACTTCAGCCAGATCAGGCCTGCAAAGAAAATGCGTTTCACAGGCCTTTGTAAGAGATGTTCCCGCTAGGCTGTAAGAGCACTGTACAGAGCGAGTTGTTTCTTAGCTTCCCAAAGAGCTGGAAGCAAGATGCTGAGGGGCCCAACTCGCCCTTTGGAAAGAAGCCTGCACGTTGTGCCTTTCAGCTCTAGGGCCATGTGGCACACCCAGAGCAGAAGTCCAACTTCAGCCAGATCAGGCCTGCAAAGAAACTGCGTTTCACAGGCCTTTGTAAGAGATGTTCCCGGTAGGCTGTAAGAGCACTGTGCAGAGCGAGTTGTTTCTCAGCTTCCAAAGAGCTGGAAGCAAGATGCTTAGGGGACCAACTCGCCCTTTGGATAGGAGACTGCACGTTGTGTCTTTCAGCTCTTGGGCTATGTAGCACACCCGCAGCAGAATTCTACTTCAGATACATCAGGACTGCAAAGAAACTGCGTTTCACAGGCCTTCGTAAGAGATGTTCCCGGTAGGCTGTAAGAGCACTGTACAGAGCGAGTTGTTTCTTAGCTTCCCAAAGAGCTAGAAGCAAGATGCTGTGGGGCCCAACTCGCCCTTTGGAAAGAAGCCTGCACGTTGTGCCTTTCAGCTCTAGGGCAAAGTAGCACACCCAGAGCAGAAGTCCTACTTCAGCCAGATCAGGCCTGCAAAGAAACTGCGTTTCACAGGCCTTTGGAAGAGATGTTCCCACTAGGCTGTAAGAGCACTGTGCAGAGCGAATTGTTTCTTAGCTTCCCAAAGAGCTGGAAGCAAGATGCTGTGGGGCCCAACTCGCCCTTTGGAAAGAAGCCTGCACGTTGTGCCTTTCAGCTCTAGGGCAAAGTAGCACACCCAGAGCAGAAGTCCTACTTCAGCCAGATCAGGCCTGCAAAGAAACTGCGTTTCACAGGCCTTTGGAAGAGATGTTCCCGGTAGGCTGTAAGAGCACTGTGCAGAGCGAGTTGTTTCTTAGCTTCCCAAAGAGCTGGAAGCAAGATGCTGTGGGGCCCAACTCGCCCTTTGGAAAGAAGCCTGCATGTTGTGCCTTTCAGCTCTAGGGCAAAGTAGCACACCCAGAGCAGAAGTCCTACTTCAGCCAGATCAGGCCTGCAAAGAAACTGCGTTTCACAGGCATTTGGAAGATGTGTTCCCGCTAGGCTGTAAGAGCACTGTGCAGAGCGAGTTGTTTCTTAGCTTCCCAAAGAGCTGGAAGCAAGATGCTGTGGGGCCCAACTCGCCCTTTGGAAAGAAGCCTGCACGTTGTGCCTTTCAGCTCTAGGGCAAAGTAGCACACCCAGAGCAGAAGTCCTACTTCAGCCAGATCAGGCCTGCAAAGAAACTGCGTTTCACAGGCCTTTGGAAGAGATGTTCCCGGTAGGCTGTAAGAGCACTGTGCAGAGCGAGTTGTTTCTTAGCTTCCCAAAGAGCTGGAAGCAAGATGCTGTGGGGCCCAACTCGCCCTTTGGAAAGAAGCCTGCACGTTGTGCCTTTCAGCTCTAGGGCAAAGTAGCACACCCAGAGCAGAAGTCCTACTTCAGCCAGATCAGGCCTGCAAAGAAACTGCGTTTCACAGGCCTTTGGAAGACATGTTCCCGGTAGGCTGTAAGAGCACTGTGCAGAGCGAGTTGTTTCTTGGCTTCCCAAAGAGCTGGAAGCAAGATGCTGTGGGGCCCAACTCGCCCTTTGGAAAGAAGCCTGCACGTTGTGCCTTTCAGCTCTAGGGCCATGTGGCACACCCAGAGCAGAAGTCCTACTTCAGCCAGATCAGGCCTGCAAAGAAACTGCGTTTCACAGGCCTTTGGAAGAGATGCTCCCGGTAGGCTGTAAGAGCACTGTGCAGAGCGAGTTGTTTCTTAGCTTCCCAAAGAGCTGGAAGCAAGATGCTGTGGGGCCCAACTCGCCCTTTGGAAAGAAGCCTGCACGTAGTGCCTTTCAGCTCTTGGGCAACGTGGCACACCCAGAGCAGAAGTCCTACTTCAGCCAGATCAGGCCTGCAAAGAAACTGTGTTTCACAGGCCTTTGGAAGAGATGTTCCCGGTAGTCTGTAAGAGCACTGTGCAGAGCGAGTTGTTTCTTAGCTGCCGAAAGAGCTGGAAGCTGGACCTGAGGGACTTGTCTACCCTTGTGGAAACAAGGCAGGACTTTGTGCCTTGCAGCTCTAGCGCCATGTAGGACCCGGCAGAGCAGAAGTTCTACTTCAGCCACATCAGGGCTGGGAAGAAACTGCGTTTCACAGGCCTTTGTAAGACTCGTTCCCTGTAGGCTGTAAAACACCAGTGCAGAGCAAGTTGTTTCTTAGCGGCCTAAAGAAGTTGAAGCCCCACGCTGTGGGGCCTGTCTGCCCTTGAGGAGTCAAGGCAGGACTTTGAGCCTTGCAACTCTAGGCCGAAGTAGGATATGGCATGGAAGCAGTTCTACCTCAGCGAGATAAGGCCTGCAAAGAAACTGCATTTCTCAGGCCTTTGCAAGAGATGCTCCCGGTTGGCTGTAAGAGAGGTCTGCAGAGCGAGTTGTTTCTTAGCTTCCCAAAGAGCTGGAAGCAAGAGGCTTTGGGGCCCAACACGCCGTTTGGAAAGAAGCCTGCACGTTGTGTCTTAAAGCTCTAGGGCCATGTGGCACACCCAGAGCAGAAGTTCTACTTCAGCCAGATCAGGCCTGCAAAGAAACTGCCTTTCACAGGCCTTTGTAAGAGATGTTCCCGGTAGGCTGTAAGAGCACTGTACAGAGCGAGTTGTTTCTTAGCTTCCCAAAGAGCTGGAAGCAAGATGCTCTGCGGCCCAACTCTCCCTTTGGAAAGAAGCGTGCACGTTGTGCCTTTCAGCTCTAGGGCCATGTGGCACACCCAGAGCAAAAGTTGCACTTCAGCCAGATCAGGCCTGCAAAGAAAATGCGTTTCACAGGCCTTTGTAACAGATGTTCCCGGTAGGCTGTAAGAGCACTGTACAGAGCGAGTTGTTTCTTAGCTTCCCAAAGAGCTGGAAGCAAGATGCTGAGGGGCCCAACTCACCCTTTGGAAAGAAGCCTGCACGTTTTGCCTTTCAGCTCTAGGGCCATGTGGCACACCCAGAGCAGAAGTTCTACTTCAGCCAGATCAGGCCTGCAAAGAAAATGCGTTTCACAGGCCTTCGGAAGAGATGTTCCCGGTAGGCTGTAAGAGCGCTGTGCAGAGCGAGTTCTTTCTTCGCTTCACAAAGAGATGGAAGCAAGATGCTCTGGGTCCCACCTCCCCCTTTTTTAAGAAGCCTGCACGTTTTGCCTTTGAGCTCTAGGTCAATGTGGCACATCCAGAGCAGAAGTTCCACTTCAGCCAGATCAGGCCTGCAAAGAAACTGCGTTTCACAGGCCTTTGGAAGAGATGTTGCCGGTAGGCTGTAAGAGCACTGTGCAGAGCGAGTTGTTTCTTAGCTTCCCAAAGAGCTGGAAGCAAGATGCTGTGGGGCCCAACTCTCCCTTTGGAAAGAAGCCTGCACGTTGTGCCTTTCAGCTCTAGGGCCATGTGGCACACCCAGAGCAAAAGTTCCACTTCAGCCAGATCAGGCCTGCAAAGAAAATGCGTTTCACAGGCCTTTGTAAGAGATGTTCCCGCTAGGCTGTAAGAGCACTGTACAGAGCGAGTTGTTTCTTAGCTTCCCAAAGAGCTGGAAGCAAGATGCTGAGGGGCCCAACTCACCCTTTGGAAAGAAGCCTGCACGTTGTGCCTTTCAGCTCTAGGGCCATGTGGCACACCCATAGCAGAAGTCCTACTTCAGCCAGATCAGGCTTGCAAAGAAACTGCGTTTCACAGGCCTTTGGAAGAGATGTTCCCGGTAGGCTGTAAGAGCACTGTGCAGAGCGAGTTGTTTCTTAGCTTCCCAAAGAGCTGGAAGCAAGATGCTGTGGGGCCCAACTCGCCCTTTGGAAAGAAGCCTGCACGTTGTGCCTTTCAGCTCTAGGGCCATGTGGCCCACCCAGAGCAGAAGTTCTACTTCAGCCAGATCAGGCCTGCAACGAAACTGCGTTTCACAGGCCTTTGTAAGACATCTTCCAGGTAGGCTGGAAGAGCCCTGTGCACAGCAAGCTGTTTCAAAGCTGCTCCAAGAGCTGGAAGCTGGACGCTGAGGTACTAGTCTCCCTTTGGTGAAACAAGGCAGGACTTTGTGCCTTGCATCTCTAGGGCCATGTTGCACATGGCAGAGCAGAAGTTCTACTTCAGCCAGATGAGGGCTGAAAAGAAACTGCGTTTCACATTCCTTTGGAAGAGATGTTCTCACTTGGTTGGAAGAGCACTGAGCAGAACGAGTTGTTTCTTAGCTTCCCAAAGAGCTGGAAGCAAGATGCTCTGCGGCCCAACTCTCCCTGTGGAAAGAAGCGTGCACGTTGTGCCTTTCAGCTCTAGGGCTATGTAGCACACCCGCAGCAGAATTCTACTTCAGATACATCAGGACTGCAAAGAAACTGCGTTTCACAGGCCTTCGTAAGAGATGTTCCCGGTAGGCTGTAAGAGCGCTGTGCAGAGCGAGTTCTTTCTTAGCTTCCCAAAGAGCTGGAAGCAAGATGCTCTGGGTCCCACCTCCCCCTTTTTTAAGAAGCCTGCACGTTGTGCCTTTGAGCTCTAGGTCAATGTGGCACATCCAGAGCAGAAGTTCCACTTCAGCCAGATCAGGCCTGCAAAGAAACTGCGTTTCACAGGCCTTTGGAAGAGATGTTCCCGGTAGGCTGTAAGAGCACTGTGCAGAGCGAGTTGTTTCTTAGCTTCCCAAAGAGCTGGAAGCAAGATGCTGTGTGGCCCAACTCTCCCTTTGGAAAGAAGCCTGCACGTTGTGCCTTTCAGCTCTAGGGCCATGTGGCACACCCAGAGCCAAAGTTCCACTTCAGCCAGATCAGGCCTGCAAAGAAAATGCGTTTCACAGGCCTTTGTAAGAGATGTTCCCGCTAGGCTGTAAGAGCACTGTACAGAGCGAGTTGTTTCTTAGCTTCCCAAAGAGCTGGAAGCAAGATGCTGAGGGGCCCAACTCGCCCTTTGGAAAGAAGCCTGCACGTTGTGCCTTTCAGCTCTAGGGCCATGTGGCACACCCAGAGCAGAAGTCCAACTTCCGCCAGATCAGGCCTGCAAAGAAACTGCGTTTCACAGGCCTTTGTAAGAGATGTTCCCGGTAGGCTGTAAGAGCACTGTGCAGAGCGAGTTGTTTCTCAGCTTCCAAAGAGCTGGAAGCAAGATGCTTTGGGGACCAACTCGCCCTTTGGATAGGAGACTGCACGTTGTGTCTTTCAGCTCTTGGGCTATGTAGCACACCCGCAGCAGAATTCTACTTCAGATACATCAGGACTGCAAAGAAACTGCGTTTCACAGGCCTTCGTAAGAGATGTTCCCCGTAGGCTGTAAGAGCACTGTACAGAGCGAGTTGTTTCGTAGCTTCCCAAAGAGCTGGAAGCAAGATGCTGAGGGGCCCAACTCGCCCTTTGGAAAGAAGCCTGCACGTTGTGCCTTTCAGCTCTAGGGCCATGTGGCACACCCAGAGCAGAAGTCCTACTTCAGCCAGATCAGGCCTGCAAAGAAACTGCGTTTCACAGGCCGTTGGAAGAGATGCTCCCGGTAGGCTGTAAGAGCACTGTGCAGAGCGAGTTGTTTCTTAGCTTCCCAAAGAGCTGGAAGCAAGATGCTGTGGGGCCCAACTCGCCCTTTGGAAAGAAGCCTGCACGTTGTGCCTTTCAGCTCTTGGGCAACGTAGCACACCCATAGCAGAAGTCCTACTTCAGCCAGATCAGGCTTGCAAAGAAACTGCGTTTCACAGGCCTTTGGAAGAGATGTTCCCGGTAGGCTGTAAGAGCACTGTGCAGAGCGAGTTGTTTCTTAGCTGCCGAAAGAGCTGGAAGCTGGACCTGAGGGACTTGTCTACCCTTGTGGAAACAAGGCAGGACTTTGTGCCTTGCAGCTCTAGCGCCATGTAGGACCCGGCAGAGCAGAAGTTCTACTTCAGCCACATCAGGGCTGGGAAGAAACTGCGTTTCACAGGCCTTTGTAAGACTCGTTCCCTGTAGGCTGTAAAACACCAGTGCAGAGCAAGTTGTTTCTTAGCGGCCTAAAGAGGTTGAAGCCCCACGCTGTGGGGCCTGTCTGCCCTTGAGGAGTCAAGGCAGGACTTTGAGCCTTGCAACTCTAGGCCGAAGTAGGATATGGCATAGAAGCAGTTCTACCTCAGCGAGATAAGGCCTGCAAAGAAACTGCATTTCTCAGGCCTTTGCAAGAGATGCTCCCGGTTGGCTGTAAGAGAGGTCTGCAGAGCGAGTTGTTTCTTAGCTTCCCAAAGAGCTGGAAGCAAGAGGCTTTGGGGCCCAACACGCCGTTTGGAAAGAAGCCTGCACGTTGTGTCTTAAAGCTCTAGGGCCATGTGGCACACCCAGAGCAGAAGTTCTACTTCAGCCAGATCAGGCCTGCAAAGAAACTGCCTTTCACAGGCCTTTGTAAGAGATGTTCCAGGTAGGCTGTAAGAGCGCTGTGCAGAGCGAGTTCTTTCTTCGCTTCACAAAGAGATGGAAGCAAGATGCTCTGGGTCCCACCTCCCCCTTTTTTAAGAAGCCTGCACGTTGTGCCTTTGAGCTCTAGGTCAATGTGGCACATCCAGAGCAGAAGTTCCACTTCAGCCAGATCAGGCCTGCAAAGAAACTGCGTTTCACAGGCCTTTGGAAGAGATGTTGCCGGTAGGCTGTAAGAGCACTGTGCAGAGCGAGTTGTTTCTTAGCTTCCCAAAGAGCTGGAAGCAAGATGCTGTGGGGCCCAGCTCTCCCTTTGGAAAGAAGCCTGCACGTTGTGCCTTTCAGCTCTAGGGCCATGTGGCACACCCAGAGCAAAAGTTCCACTTCAGCCAGATCAGAACTGCAAAGAAAATGCGTTTCACAGGCCTTTGTAAGAGATGTTCCCGCTAGGCTGTAAGAGCACTGTACAGAGCGAGTTGTTTCTTAGCTTCCCAAAGAGCTGGAAGCAAGATGCTGAGGGGCCCAACTCGCCCTTTGGAAAGAAGCCTGCACGTTGTGCCTTTCAGCTCTAGGGCCATGTGGCACACCCAGAGCAGAAGTCCTACTTCAGCCAGATCAGGCCTGCAAAGAAACTGCGTTTCACAGGCCTTTGGAAGAGATGCTCCCGGTAGGCTGTAAGAGCACTGTGCAGAGCGAGTTGTTTCTTAGCTTCCCAAAGAGCTGGAAGCAAGATGCTGTGGGGCCCAACTCGCCCTTTGGAAAGAAGCCTGCACGTTGTGCCTTTCAGCTCTAGGGCCATGTGGCCCACCCAGAGCAGAAGTTCTACTTCAGCCAGATCAGGCCTGCAACGAAACTGCGTTTCACAGGCCTTTGTAAGACATCTTCCAGGTAGGCTGGAAGAGCCCTGTGCACAGCAAGCTGTTTCAAAGCTGCTCCAAGAGCTGGAAGCCGGACGCTGAGGTACTAGTCTCCCTTTGGTGAAACAAGGCAGGACTTTGTGCCTTGCATCTCTAGGGCCATGTTGCACATGGCAGAGCAGAAGTTCTACTTCAGCCAGATGAGGGCTGAAAAGAAACTGCGTTTCACATTCCTTTGGAAGAGATGTTCTCACTTGGTTGGAAGAGCACTGAGCAGAACGAGTTGTTTCTTAGCTTCCCAAAGAGCTGGAAGCAAGATGCTCTGCGGCCCAACTCTCCCTGTGGAAAGAAGCGTGCACGTTGTGCCTTTCAGCTCTAGGGCCATGTGGCACACCCAGAGCAAAAGTTCCACTTCAGCCAGATCAGGCCTGCAAAGAAAATGCGTTTCACAGGCCTTTGGAAGAGATGTTCACGGTAGGCTGTAAGAGCACTGTGCAGAGCGAGTTGTTTCTTCGCTTCACAAAGAGATGGAAGCAAGATTCTCTGGGCCCCAAATCGCCCTTTGGAACTGAGACTGCACGTTGTTCCTTTCAGCTCTAGGGCAATGTAGCACACCCAGAGCAGAAGTTCTACTTCAGCCAGATCAGGCCTGCAAAGAAACTGCGTTTCACAGGCCTTTGGAAGAGATGTTCCCGGTAGGCTGTAAGAGCACTGTGCAGAGCGAGTTGTTTCTCAGCTTCCAAAGAGCTGGAAGCAAGATGCTTTGGGGACCAACTCGCCCTTTGGATAGGAGACTGCACGTTGTGTCTTTCAGCTCTTGGGCTATGTAGCACACCCGCAGCAGAATTCTACTTCAGATACATCAGGACTGCAAAGAAACTGCGTTTCACAGGCCTTCGTAAGAGATGTTCCCGGTAGGCTGTAAGAGCGCTGTGCAGAGCGAGTTCTTTCTTAGCTTCCCAAAGAGCTGGAAGCAAGATGCTCTGGGTCCCACCTCCCCCTTTTTTAAGAAGCCTGCACGTTGTGCCTTTGAGCTCTAGGTCAATGTGGCACATCCAGAGCAGAAGTTCCACTTCAGCCAGATCAGGCCTGCAAAGAAACTGCGTTTCACAGGCCTTTGGAAGAGATGTTCCCGGTAGGCTGTAAGAGCACTGTGCAGAGCGAGTTGTTTCTTAGCTTCCCAAAGAGCTGGAAGCAAGATGCTGTGTGGCCCAACTCTCCCTTTGGAAAGAAGCCTGCACGTTGTGCCTTTCAGCTCTAGGGCCATGTGGCACACCCAGAGCAAAAGTTCCACTTCAGCCAGATCAGGCCTGCAAAGAAAATGCGTTTCACAGGCCTTTGTAAGAGATGTTCCCGCTAGGCTGTAAGAGCACTGTACAGAGCGAGTTGTTTCTTAGCTTCCCAAAGAGCTGGAAGCAAGATGCTGAGGGGCCCAACTCGCCCTTTGGAAAGAAGCCTGCACGTTGTGCCTTTCAGCTCTAGGGCCATGTGGCACACCCAGAGCAGAAGTTCCACTTCAGCCAGATCAGGCCTGCAAAGGAACTGCGTTTCACAGGCCTTTATAAGAGATGTTCCCGGTAGGCTGTAAGAGCACTGTGCAGAGCGAGTTGTTTCTTAGCTGCCGAAAGACCTGGAATCTGGACCTGAGGGACTTGTCTACCCTTGCGGAAACAAGGCAAGACTTTGTGCCTTGCAGCTCTAGCGCCATGTAGGACCCGGCAGAGCAGAAGTTCTACTTCAGCCAGATCAGGCCTGCAAAGAAACTGCGTTTCACAGGCCTTTGGAAGAGATGTTCCCGGTAGGCTGTAAGAGCACTGTGCAGAGCGAGTGGTTTCTTCGCTTCCCAAAGAGCTGGAAGCAAGATGCTCTGAGGCCCAACTCGCCCTTTGGAAAGAAGCCTGCACGTTGTGCCTTTCAGCTCTAGGGAAATGTGGCACACCCAGAGCAAAGTTCTACTTCAGCCAGATCAGGCCTGCAAAGAAACTGCGTTTCACAGGCCTTTGGAAGAGATGCTCCCGGTAGGCTGTAAGAGCACTGTGCAGAGCGAGTTGTTTGTTAGCTTCCCAAAGAGCTGGAAGCAAGATGCTGTGGGGCCCAACTCGCCCTTTGGAAAGAAGCCTGCACGTAGTGCCTTTCAGCTCTAGGGCAATGTAGCACACCCAGAGCAGAAGTCCTACTTCAGCCAGATCAGGCTTGCAAAGAAACTGCGTTTCACAGGCCTTTGGAAGAGATGTTCCCGGTAGGCTGTAAGAGCACTGTGCAGAGCGAGTTGTTTCTTAGCTGCCGAAAGAGCTGGAATCTGGACCTGAGGGACTTGTCTACCCTTGCGGAAACAAGGCAAGACTTTGTGCCTTGCAGCTCTAGCGCCATGTAGGACCCGGCAGAGCAGAAGTTCTACTTCAGCCTGATCAGGGCTGGGAAGAAACTGCGTTTCACAGGCCTTTGGAAGAGATGTTCCCGGTAGGCTGTAAGAGCACTGTGCAGAGCGAGTGGTTTCTTAGCTTCCCAAAGAGCTGGAAGCAAGATGCTGTGGGGCCCAACTCGCCCTTTGGAAAGAAGCCGGCACGTTGTGCCTTTCAGCTCTAGGGCAAAGTAGCACACCCAGAGCAGAAGTCCTACTTCAGCCAGATCAGAACTGCAAAGAAACTGCGTTTCACAGGCCTTTGGAAGAGATGTTCCCGGTAGGCTGTAAGAGCACTGTGCAGAGCGAGTTGTTTCTCAGCTTCCAAAGAGCTGGAAGCAAGATGCTTTGGGGACCAACTCGCCCTTTGGATAGGAGACTGCACGTTGTGTCTTTCAGCTCTTGGGCTATGTAGCACACCCGCAGCAGAATTCTACTTCAGATACATCAGGACTGCAAAGAAACTGCGTTTCACAGGCCTTCGTAAGAGATGTTCCCGGTAGGCTGTAAGAGCGCTGTGCAGAGCGAGTTCTTTCTTAGCTTCCCAAAGAGCTGGAAGCAAGATGCTCTGGGTCCCACCTCCCCCTTTTTTAAGAAGCCTGCACGTTGTGCCTTTGAGCTCTAGGTCAATGTGGCACATCCAGAGCAGAAGTTCCACTTCAGCCAGATCAGGCCTGCAAAGAAACTGCGTTTCACAGGCCTTTGGAAGAGATGTTCTCACTTGGTTGGAAGAGCACTGTGCAGAACGAGTTGTTTCTTAGCTTCCCAAAGAGCTGGAAGCAAGATGCTGTGGGGCCCAACTCTCCCTTTGGAAAGAAGCCTGCACGTTGTGCCTTTCAGCTCTAGGGCAAAGTAGCACACCTAGAGCAGAAGCCCTACTTCAGCCAGATCAGGCCTGCAAAGAAACTGCGTTTCACAGGCCTTTGGAAGAGATGTTCCCGGTAGGCTGTAAGAGCACTGTGCAGAGCGAGTTGTTTCTTAGCTTCCCAAAGAGCTGGAAGCTGGACCTGAGGGACTTGTCTACCCTTGTGGAAACAAGGCAGGACTTTGTGCCTTGCAGCTCTAGCGCCATGTAGGACCCGGCAGAGCAGAAGTTCTACTTCAGCCACATCAGGGCTGGGAAGAAACTGCGTTTCACAGGCCTTTGTAAGACTCGTTCCCTGTAGGCTGTAAAACACCAGCGCAGAGCAAGTTCTTTCTTCGCGGCCTAAAGAGGTTGAAGCCCCACGCTGTGGGGCCTGTCTGCCCTTGAGGAGTCAAGGCAGGACTTTGAGCCTTGCAACTCTAGGCCGAAGTAGGATATGGCATAGAAGCAGTTCTACCTCAGCGAGATAAGGCCTGCAAAGAAACTGCATTTCTCAGGCCTTTGCAAGAGATGCTCCCGGTTGGCTGTAAGAGAGGTCTGCAGAGCGAGTTGTTTCTTAGCTTCCCAAAGAGCTGGAAGCAAGAGGCTTTGGGGCCCAACACGCCGTTTGGAAAGAAGCCTGCACGTTGTGTCTTAAAGCTCTAGGGCCATGTGGCACACCCAGAGCAGAAGTTCTACTTCAGCCAGATCAGGCCTGCAAAGAAACTGCCTTTCACAGGCCTTTGGAAGAGATGTTCCCGGTAGGCTGTAAGAGCACTGTGCAGAGCGAGTTGTTTCTTAGCTTCCCAAAGAGCTGGAAGCAAGATGCTCTGCGGCCCAACTCTCCCTTTGGAAAGAAGCGCGCACGTTGTGCCTTTCAGCTCTAGGGCCATGTGGCACACCCAGAGCAAAAGTTCCACTTCAGCCAGATCAGGCCTGCAAAGAAAATGCGTTTCACAGGCCTTTGTAACAGATGTTCCCGGTAGGCTGTAAGAGCACTGTACAGAGCGAGTTGTTTCTTAGCTTCCCAAAGAGCTGGAAGCAAGATGCTGAGGGGCCCAACTCACCCTTTGGAAAGAAGCCTGCACGTTTTGCCTTTCAGCTCTAGGGCCATGTGGCACACCCAGAGCAGAAGTTCTACTTCAGCCAGATCAGGCCTGCAAAGAAAATGCGTTTCACAGGCCTTTGGAAGAGATGTTCCCGGTAGGCTGTAAGAGCACTGTGCAGAGCGAGTTGTTTCTTCGCTTCACAAAGAGATGGAAGCAAGATTCTCTGGGCCCCAAATCGCCCTTTGGAACTGAGACTGCACGTTGTTCCTTTCAGCTCTAGGGCAATGTAGCACACCCAGAGCAGAAGTTCTACTTCAGCCAGATCAGGCCTGCAAAGAAACTGCGTTTCACAGGCCTTTGTAAGAGATGTTCCCGGTAGGCTGTAAGAGCACTGTGCAGAGCGAGTTGTTTCTCAGCTTCCAAAGAGCTGGAAGCAAGATGCTTTGGGGACCAACTCGCCCTTTGGATAGGAGACTGCACGTTGTGTCTTTCAGCTCTTGGGCTATGTAGCACACCCGCAGCAGAATTCTACTTCAGATACATCAGGACTGCAAAGAAACTGCGTTTCACAGGCCTTCGTAAGAGATGTTCCCGGTAGGCTGTAAGAGCGCTGTGCAGAGCGAGTTCTTTCTTAGCTTCCCAAAGAGCTGGAAGCAAGATGCTCTGGGTCCCACCTCCCCCTTTTTTAAGAAGCCTGCACGTTGTGCCTTTGAGCTCTAGGTCAATGTGGCACATCCAGAGCAGAAGTTCCACTTCAGCCAGATCAGGCCTGCAAAGAAACTGCGTTTCACAGGCCTTTGGAAGAGATGTTCCCGCTAGGCTGTAAGAGCACTGTACAGAGCGAGTTGTTTCTTAGCTTCCCAAAGAGCTGGAAGCAAGATGCTGAGGGGCCCAACTCACCCTTTGGAAAGAAGCCTGCACGTTGTGCCTTTCAGCTCTAGGGCCATGTGGCACACCCAGAGCAGAAGTCCTACTTCAGCCAGATCAGGCCTGCAAAGAAACTGCGTTTCACAGGCCTTTGGAAGAGATGTTCCCGGTAGGCTGTAAGAGCACTGTGCAGAGCGAGTTGTTTCTTAGCTTCCCAAAGAGCTGGAAGCAAGATGCTGTGTGGCCCAACTCGCCCTTTGGAAAGAAGCCTGCACGTTGTGCCTTTCAGCTCTAGGGCGAAGTAGCACACCCAGAGCAGAAGTCCTACTTCAGCCAGATCAGGCCTGCAAAGAAACTGCGTTTCACAGGCCTTTGGAAGAGATGTTCCCGGTAGGCTGTAAGAGCACTGTGCAGAGCGAGTTGTTTCTTAGCTTCCCAAAGAGCTGGAAGCAAGATGCTGTGGGGCCCAACTCGCCCTTTGGAAAGAAGCCTGCACGTTGTGCCTTTCAGCTCTAGGGCAAAGTAGCACACCCAGAGCAGAAGTCCTACTTCAGCCAGATCAGGCCTGCAAAGAAACTGCGTTTCACAGGCCTTTGGAAGAGATGTTCCCACTAGGCTGTAAGAGCACTGTGCAGAGCGAGTTGTTTCTTAGCTTCCCAAAGAGCTGGAAGCAAGATGCTGTGGGGCCCAACTCGCCCTTTGGAAAGAAGCCTGCACGTTGTGCCTTTCAGCTCTAGGGCAAAGTAGCACACCCAGAGCAGAAGTCCTACATCAGCCAGATCAGGCCTGCAAAGAAACTGCGTTTCACAGGCCTTTGGAAGAGATGTTCCCGGTAGGCTGTAAGAGCACTGTGCAGAGCGAGTTGTTTCTTAGCTTCCCAAAGAGCTGGAAGCAAGATGCTGTGGGGCCCAACTCGCCCTTTGGAAAGAAGCCTGCACGTTGTGCCTTTCAGCTCTAGGGCGAAGTAGCACACCCAGAGAAGAAGTCCTACTTCAGCCAGATCAGGCCTGCAAAGAAACTGCGTTTCACAGGCCTTTGGAAGAGATGTTCCCGGTAGGCTGTAAGAGCACTGTGCAGAGCGAGTGGTTTCTTAGCTTCCCAAAGAGCTGGAAGCAAGATGCTGTGGGGCCCAACTCGCCCTTTGGAAAGAAGCCTGCACGTTGTGACTTTCAGCTCTAGGCCAAAGTAGCACACCCAGAGCAGAAGTCCTACTTCAGCCAGATCAGGCCTGCAAAGAAACTGCGTTTCACAGGCCTTTGGAAGAGATGCTCCCGGTAGGCTGTAAGAGCACTGTGCAGAGCGAGTTGTTTCTTAGCTGCCGAAAGAGCTGGAATCTGGACCTGAGGGACTTGTCTTCCCTTGCGGAAACAAGGCAAGACTTTGTGCCTTGCAGCTCTAGCGCCATGTAGGACCCGGCAGAGCAGAAGTTCTACTTCAGCCTGATCAGGGCTGGGAAGAAACTGCGTTTCACAGGCCTTTGGAAGAGATGTTCCCGGTAGGCTGTAAGAGCACTGTGCAGAGCGAGTTGTTTCTTCGCTTCCCAAAGAGCTGGAAGCAAGATGCTGTGGGGCCCAACTCGCCCTTTGGAAAGTAGCCTGCACATTGAGCCTTTCAGCTCTAGGGCAAAGTAGCACACGGAGAGCAGAAGTCCTACTTCAGGCAGATCAGGCCTGCAAAGAAACTGCGTTTCACAGGCCTTTGGAAGAGATGTTCCCGGTAGGCTGTAAGAGCACTGTGCAGAGCGAGTTGTTTCTTAGCTTCCCAAAGAGCTGGAAGCAAGATGCTGTGGGGCCCAACTCGCCCTTTGGAAAGAAGCCTGCACGTTGTGCCTTTCAGCTCTAGGGCAAAGTAGCACACCCAGAGCAGAAGTCCTACTTCAGCCAGATCAGGCCTGCAAAGAAACTGCGTTTCACAGGCCTTTGGAAGCGATGTTCCCGGTAGGCTGTAAGAGCACTGTGCAGAGCGAGTGGTTTCTTAGCTTCCCAAAGAGCTGGAAGCAAGATGCTGTGGGGCCCAACTCGCCCTTTGGAAAGAAGCCTGCACGTTGTGCCTTTCAGCTCTAGGGCAAAGTAGCACACCCACAGCAGAATTCGTACTTCAGCCAGATCAGGCCTGCAAAGAAACTGCGTTTCACAGGCCTTTGGAAGACATGTTCCCAGTAGGCTGTAAGAGCACTGTGCAGAGCGAGTTGTTTCTTAGCTTCCCAAAGAGCTGGAAGCAAGATGCTGTGGGGCCCAACTCGCCCTTTGGAAAGACGCCTGCACGTTGTGCCTTTCAGCTCTAGGGCAAAGTAGCAGACCCAGAGCAGAAGTCCTACTTCAGCCAGATCAGGCCTGCAAAGAAACTGCGTTTCACAGGCCTTTGGAAGAGATGCTCCCCATAGGCTGTAAGAGCACTGTGCAGAGTGAGTGGTTTCTTAGCTTCCCAAAGTGCTGGAAGCAAGATGCTGAGGGACCCAACGCGCCCTTTGGAAAGAAGCCTGCACGTTGTGCCTTTCAGCTCTAGGGCAAAGTAGCACACCCAGAGCAGAAGTGCTACTTCAGCCAGATCAGGCCTGCAAAGAAACTGCGTTTCACAGGCCTTCGGAAGAGATGTTCCCGGTAGGCTGTAAGAGCGCTGTGCAGAGCGAGTTCTTTCTTAGCTGCCGAAAGAGCTGGAAGCTGGACCTGAGGGACTTGTCTACCCTTGTGGAAACAAGGCAGGACTTTGTGCCTTCAGCTCTAGCGCCATGTAGGACCCGGCAGAGCAGAAGTTCTACTTCAGCCACATGAGGGCTGGGAAGAAACAGCGTTTCGCAGGCCTTTGTAAGACTCGTTCCCTGTAGGCTGTAAAACACCAGTGCAGAGCAAGTTGTTTCTTAGCTGCCCAAAGAGGTGGAATTCCCACGCTGAGGGGCCTGTCTGCCCTTGAGGAGTCAAGGCAGGACTTTGAGCCTTGCAACTCTAGGCCAATGTGGGACACGGCATAGCAGCAGTTCTACCTCAGCGAGATAAGGCCTGCAAAGAAACTGCATTTCTCAGGCCTTTGCAAGAGATGCTCCCGGTTGGCTGTAAGAGAGGTCTGCAGAGCGAGTTGTTTCTTAGCTTCCCAAAGAGCTGGAAGCAAGAGGCTTTGGGGCCCAACACGCCGTTTGGAAAGAAGCCTGCACGTTGTGTCTTAAAGCTCTAGGGCCATGTGGCACACCCAGAGCAGAAGTTCTACTTCAGCCAGATCAGGCCTGCAAAGAAACTGCCTTTCACAGGCCTTTGTAAGAGATGTTCCCGGTAGGCTGTAAGAGCACTGTGCAGAGCGAGTTGTTTCTTAGCTTCCCAAAGAGCTGGAAGCAAGATGCTCTGCGGCCCAACTCTCCCTTTGGAAAGAAGCGTGCACGTTGTGCCTTTCAGCTCTAGGGCCATGTGGCACACCCAGAGCAAAAGTTCCACTTCAGCCAGATCAGGCCTGCAAAGAAAATGCGTTTCACAGGCCTTTGGAAGAGATGTTCACGGTAGGCTGTAAGAGCACTGTGCAGAGCGAGTTGTTTCTTCGCTTCACAAAGAGCTGGAAGCAAGATTCTCTGGGCCACAAATCGCCCTTTGGAACTGAGACTGCACGTTGTTCCTTTCAGCTCTAGGGCAATGTAGCACACCCAGAGCAGAAGTTCTGCTTCAGCCAGATCAGGCCTGCAAAGAAACTGCGTTTCACAGGCCTTTGTAAGAGATGTTCCCGGTAGGCTCTAAGAGCACTGTGCAGAGCGAGTTGTTTCTCAGCTTCCAAAGAGCTGGAAGCAAGATGCTTTGGGGACCAACTCGCCCTTTGGATAGGAGACTGCACGTTGTGTCTTTCAGCTCTTGGGCTATGTAGCACACCCGCAGCAGAATTCTACTTCAGATACATCAGGACTGCAAAGAAACTGCGTTTCACAGGCCTTCGTAAGAGATGTTCCCGGTAGGCTGTAAGAGCGCTGTGCAGAGCGAGTTCTTTCTTAGCTTCCCAAAGAGCTGGAAGCAAGATGCTCTGGGTCCCACCTCCCCCTTTTTTAAGAAGCCTGCACGTTGTGCCTTTGAGCTCTAGGTCAATGTGGCACATCCAGAGCAGAAGTTCCAGTTCAGCCAGATCAGGCCTGCAAAGAAACTGCGTTTCACAGGCCTTTGGAAGAGATGTTCCCGGTAGGCTGTAAGAGCACTGTGCAGAGCGAGTTGTTTCTTAGCTTCCCAAAGAGCTGGAAGCAAGATGCTGTGGGGCCCAACTCTCCCTTTGGAAAGAAGGCTGCACGTTGTGCCTTTCAGCTCTAGGGCCATGTGGCACACCCAGAGCCAAAGTTCCACTTCAGCCAGATCAGGCCTGCAAAGAAAATGCGTTTCACAGGCCTTTGGAAGAGATGTTCCCGCTAGGCTGTAAGAGCACTGTACAGAGCGAGTTGTTTCTTAGCTTCCCAAAGAGCTGGAAGCAAGATGCTGAGGGGCCCAACTCACCCTTTGGAAAGAAGCCTGCACGTTGTGCCTTTCAGCTCTAGGGCCATGTGGCACACCCAGAGCAGAAGTCCTACTTCAGCCAGATCAGGCCTGCAAAGAAACTGCGTTTCACAGGCCTTTGGAAGAGATGCTCCCGGTAGGCTGTAAGAGCACTGTGCAGAGCGAGTTGTTTCTTAGCTTCCCAAAGAGCTGGAAGCAAGATGCTGTGGGGCCCAACTCGCCCTTTGGAAAGAAGCCTGCACGTTGTGCCTTTCAGCTCTTGGGCAACGTAGCACACCCAGAGCAGAAGTCCTACTTCAGCCAGATCAGGCTTGCAAAGAAACTGCGTTTCACAGGCCTTTGGAAGAGATGTTCCCGGTAGTCTGTAAGAGCACTGTGCAGAGCGAGTTGTTTCTTAGCTGCCGAAAGAGCTGGAAGCTGGACCTGAGGGACTTGTCTACCCTTGTGGAAACAAGGCAGGACTTTGTGCCTTGCAGCTCTAGCGCCATGTAGGACCCGGCAGAGCAGAAGTTCTACTTCAGCCACATCAGGGCTGGGAAGAAACTGCGTTTCACAGGCCTTTGTAAGACTCGTTCCCTGTAGGCTGTAAAACACCAGTGCAGAGCAAGTTGTTTCTTAGCGGCCTAAAGAAGTTGAAGCCCCACGCTGTGGGGCCTGTCTGCCCTTGAGGAGTCAAGGCAGGACTTTGAGCCTTGCAACTCTAGGCCGAAGTAGGATATGGCATAGAAGCAGTTCTACCTCAGCGAGATAAGGCCTGCAAAGAAACTGCATTTCTCAGGCCTTTGCAAGAGATGCTCCCGGTTGGCTGTAAGAGAGGTCTGCAGAGCGAGTTGTTTCTTAGCTTCCCAAAGAGCTGGAAGCAAGAGGCTTTGGGGCCCAACACGCCGTTTGGAAAGAAGCCTGCACGTTGTGTCTTAAAGCTCTAGGGCCATGTGGCACACCCAGAGCAGAAGTTCTACTTCAGCCAGATCAGGCCTGCAAAGAAACTGCCTTTCACAGGCCTTTGTAAGAGATGTTCCCGGTAGGCTGTAAGAGCACTGTACAGAGCGAGTTGTTTCTTAGCTTCCCAAAGAGCTGGAAGCAAGATGCTCTGCAGCCCAACTCTCCCTTTGGAAAGAAGCGTGCACGTTGTGCCTTTCAGCTCTAGGGCCATGTGGCACACCCAGAGCAAAAGTTGCACTTCAGCCAGATCAGGCCTGCAAAGAAAATGCGTGTCACAGGCCTTTGTAACAGATGTTCCCGGTAGGCTGTAAGAGCACTGTACAGAGCGAGTTGTTTCTTAGCTTCCCAAAGAGCTGGAAGCAAGATGCTGAGGGGCCCAACTCACCCTTTGGAAAGAAGCCTGCACGTTTTGCCTTTCAGCTCTAGGGCCATGTGGCACACCCAGAGCAGAAGTTCTACTTCAGCCAGATCAGGCCTGCAAAGAAAATGCGTTTCACAGGCCTTCGGAAGAGATGTTCCCGGTAGGCTGTAAGAGCGCTGTGCAGAGCGAGTTCTTTCTTCGCTTCACAAAGAGATGGAAGCAAGATGCTCTGGGTCCCACCTCCCCCTTTTTTAAGAAGCCTGCACGTTTTGCCTTTGAGCTCTAGGTCAATGTGGCACATCCAGAGCAGAAGTTCCACTTCAGCCAGATCAGGCCTGCAAAGAAACTGCGTTTCACAGGCCTTTGGAAGAGATGTTGCCGGTAGGCTGTAAGAGCACTGTGCAGAGCGAGTTGTTTCTTAGCTTCCCAAAGAGCTGGAAGCAAGATGCTGTGGGGCCCAACTCTCCCTTTGGAAAGAAGCCTGCACGTTGTGCCTTTCAGCTCTAGGGCCATGTGGCACACCCAGAGCAAAAGTTCCACTTCAGCCAGATCAGGCCTGCAAAGAAAATGCGTTTCACAGGCCTTTGTAAGAGATGTTCCCGCTAGGCTGTAAGAGCACTGTACAGAGCGAGTTGTTTCTTAGCTTCCCAAAGAGCTGGAAGCAAGATGCTGAGGGGCCCAACTCACCCTTTGGAAAGAAGCCTGCACGTTGTGCCTTTCAGCTCTAGGGCCATGTGGCACACCCAGAGCAGAAGTGCTACTTCAGCCAGATCAGGCCTGCAAAGAAACTGCGTTTCACAGGCCTTTGGAAGACATGCTCCCGGTAGGCTTTAAGAGCACTGTGCAGAGCGAGTTGTTTCTTAGCTTCCCAAAGAGCTGGAAGCAAGATGCTGTGGGGCCCAACTCGCCCTTTGGAAAGAAGCCTGCACGTTGTGCCTTTCAGCTCTAGGGCCATGTGGCCCACCCAGAGCAGAAGTCCCACTTCAGCCACATCAGGCCTGCAAGGAATCTGCGTTTCACAGGCCTTTGGAAGAGATGTTCCCGGTAGGCTGTAAGAGCACTGTGCAGAGCGAGTTGTTTCTTAGCTTCCCAAAGAGCTGGAAGCAAGATGCTGTGGGGCCCAACTCGCCCTTTGGAAAGAAGCCTGCATGTTGTGCCTTTCAGCTCTAGGGCCATGTGGCACACCCAGAGCAGAAATTCTACTTCAGCCAGATCAGGCCTGCAAAGAAACTGCGTTTCACAGGCCTTTGGAAGAGATGTTCCCGGTAGGCTGTAAGAGCACTGTGCAGAGCGAGTGGTTTCTTCGCTTCCCAAAGAGCTGGAAGCAAGATGCTCTGAGGCCCAACTCGCCCTTTGGAAAGAAGCCTGCACGTTGTGCCTTTCAGCTCTAGGGAAATGTGGCACACCCAGAGCAAAGTTCTACTTCAGCCAGATCAGGCCTGCAAAGAAACTGCGTTTCACAGGCCTTTGGAAGAGATGTTCCCGGTAGGCTGTAAGAGCACTGTGCAGAGCGAGTTGTTTCTTAGCTTCCCAAAGAGCTGGAAGCAAGATGCTGTGGGGCCCAACTCGCCCTTTGGAAAGAAGCCTGCACGTAGTGCCTTTCAGCTCTAGGGCAATGTAGCACACCCAGAGCAGAAGTGCTACTTCAGCCAGATCAGGCTTGCAAAGAAACTGCGTTTCACAGGCCTTTGGAAGAGATGTTCCCGGTAGGCTGTAAGAGCACTGTGCAGAGCGAGTTGTTTCTTAGCTGCCGAAAGAGCTGGAATCTGGACCTGAGGGACTTGTCTACCCTTGCGGAAACAAGGCAAGACTTTGTGCCTTGCAGCTCTAGCGCCATGTAGGACCCGGCAGAGCAGAAGTTCTACTTCAGCCTGATCAGGGCTGGGAAGAAACTGCGTTTCACAGGCCTTTGGAAGAGATGTTCCCGGTAGGCTGTAAGAGCACTGTGCAGAGCGAGTGGTTTCTTAGCTTCCCAAAGAGCTGGAAGCAAGATGCTGTGGGGCCCAACTCGCCCTTTGGAAAGAAGCCTGCACGTTGTGCCTTTCAGCTCTAGGGCAAAGTAGCACACCCAGAGCAGAAGTCCTACTTCAGCCAGATCAGGCCTGCAAAGAAACTGCGTTTCACAGGCCTTTGGAAGAGATGTTCCCGGTAGGCTGTAAGAGCACTGTGCAGAGCGAGTTGTTTCTCAGCTTCCAAAGAGCTGGAAGCAAGATGCTTTGGGGACCAACTCGCCCTTTGGATAGGAGACTGCACGTTGTGTCTTTCAGCTCTTGGGCTATGTAGCACACCCGCAGCAGAATTCTACTTCAGATACATCAGGACTGCAAAGAAACTGCGTTTCACAGGCCTTCGTAAGAGATGTTCCCGGTAGGCTGTAAGAGCGCTGTGCAGAGCGAGTTCTTTCTTAGCTTCCCAAAGAGCTGGAAGCAAGATGCTCTGGGTCCCACCTCCCCCTTTTTTAAGAAGCCTGCACGTTGTGCCTTTGAGCTCTAGGTCAATGTGGCACATCCAGAGCAGAAGTTCCACTTCAGCCAGATCAGGCCTGCAAAGAAACTGCGTTTCACAGGCCTTTGGAAGAGATGTTCTCAC
Source organism: Equus przewalskii (assembly GCF_037783145.1). Classification (NCBI taxonomy): domain Eukaryota; kingdom Metazoa; phylum Chordata; class Mammalia; order Perissodactyla; family Equidae; genus Equus; species Equus przewalskii. The sequence goes on from NW_027228426.1 coordinate 24,970, forward strand.
TTGGTTGGAAGAGCACTGTGCAGAACGAGTTGTTTCTTAGCTTCCCAAAGAGCTGGAAGCAAGATGCTGTGGGGCCCAACTCGCCCTTTGGAAAGAAGCCTGCACGTTGTGCCTTTCAGCTCTAGGGCAAAGTAGCACACCTAGAGCAGAAGCCCTACTTCAGCCAGATCAGGCCTGCAAAGAAACTGCGTTTCACAGGCCTTTGGAAGAGATGTTCCCGGTAGGCTGTAAGAGCACTGTACAGAGCGAGTTGTTTCTTAGCTTCCCAAAGAGCTGGAAGCAAGATGCTGAGGGGCCCAACTCACCCTTTGGAAAGAAGCCTGCACGTTTTGCCTTTCAGCTCTAGGGCCATGTGGCACACCCAGAGCAGAAGTTCTACTTCAGCCAGATCAGGCCTGCAAAGAAAATGCGTTTCACAGGCCTTTGGAAGAGATGTTCCCGGTAGTCTGTAAGAGCACTGTGCAGAGCGAGTTGTTTCTTAGCTGCCGAAAGAGCTGGAAGCTGGACCTGAGGGACTTGTCTACCCTTGTGGAAACAAGGCAGGACTTTGTGCCTTGCAGCTCTAGCGCCATGTAGGACCCGGCAGAGCAGAAGTTCTACTTCAGCCACATCAGGGCTGGGAAGAAACTGCGTTTCACAGGCCTTTGTAAGACTCGTTCCCTGTAGGCTGTAAAACACCAGCGCAGAGCAAGTTGTTTCTTCGCGGCCTAAAGCGGTTGAAGCCCCACGCCTTGGGGCCTGTCTGCCCTTGAGGAGTCAAGGCAGGACTTTGAGCCTTGCAACTCTAGGCCGAAGTAGGATATGGCATAGAAGCAGTTCTACCTCAGCGAGATAAGGCCTGCAAAGAAACTGCATTTCTCAGGCCTTTGCAAGAGATGTTCCCGGTTGGCTGTAAGAGAGGTCTGCAGAGCGAGTTGTTTCTTAGCTTCCCAAAGAGCTGGAAGCAAGAGGCTTTGGGGCCCAACACGCCGTTTGGAAAGAAGCCTGCACGTTGTGTCTTAAAGCTCTAGGGCCATGTGGCACACCCAGAGCAGAAGTTCTACTTCAGCCAGATCAGGCCTGCAAAGAAACTGCCTTTCACAGGCCTTTGGAAGAGATGTTCCCGGTAGGCTGTAAGAGCACTGTGCAGAGCGAGTTGTTTCTTAGCTTCCCAAAGAGCTGGAAGCAAGATGCTCTGCGGCCCAACTCTCCCTTTGGAAAGAAGCGCGCACGTTGTGCCTTTCAGCTCTAGGGCCATGTGGCACACCCAGAGCAAAAGTTCCACTTCAGCCAGATCAGGCCTGCAAAGAAAATGCGTTTCACAGGCCTTTGTAACAGATGTTCCCGGTAGGCTGTAAGAGCACTGTACAGAGCGAGTTGTTTCTTAGCTTCCCAAAGAGCTGGAAGCAAGATGCTGAGGGGCCCAACTCACCCTTTGGAAAGAACCTGCACGTTTTGCCTTTCAGCTCTAGGGCCATGTGGCACACCCAGAGCAGAAGTTCTACTTCAGCCAGATCAGGCCTGCAAAGAAAATGCGTTTCACAGGCCTTTGGAAGAGATGTTCCCGGTAGGCTGTAAGAGCACTGTGCAGAGCGAGTTGTTTCTTCGCTTCACAAAGAGATGGAAGCAAGCTTCTCTGGGCTCCAAATCGCCCTTTGGAACTGAGACTGCACGTTGTTCCTTTCAGCTCTAGGGCAATGTAGCACACCCAGAGCAGAAGTTCTACTTCAGCCAGATCAGGCCTGCAAAGAAACTGCGTTTCACAGGCCTTTGTAAGAGATGTTCCCGGTAGGCTGTAAGAGCACTGTGCAGAGCGAGTTGTTTCTCAGCTTCCAAAGAGCTGGAAGCAAGATGCTTTGGGGACCAACTCGCCCTTTGGATAGGAGACTGCACGTTGTGTCTTTCAGCTCTTGGGCTATGTAGCACACCCGGAGCAGAATTCTACTTCAGATACATCAGGACTGCAAAGAAACTGCGTTTCACAGGCCTTCGTAAGAGATGTTCCCGGTAGGCTGTAAGAGCGCTGTGCAGAGCGAGTTGTTTCTTAGCTTCCCAAAGAGCTGTAAGCAAGATGCTGTGGGGCCCAACTCGCCCTTTGGAAAGAAGCCTGCACGTTGTGCCTTTCAGCTCTAGGGCAAAGTAGCACACCCAGAGCAGAAGTCCTACTTCAGCCAGATCAGGCCTGCAAAGAAACTGCGTTTCACAGGCCTTTGGAAGAGATGTTCCCACTAGGCTGTAAGAGCACTGTGCAGAGCGAGTTGTTTCTTAGCTTCCCAAAGAGCTGGAAGCAAGATGCTGTGGGGCCCAACTCGCCCTTTGGAAGAAGCCTGCACGTTGTGCCTTTCAGCTCTAGGGCAAAGTAGCACACCCAGAGCAGAAGTCCTACTTCAGCCAGATCAGGCCTGCAAAGAAGCTGCATTTCGCGGGCCTTTGTAAGAGATGTTGCCGGTAGGCTGTAAGAGCACTGTGCAGAGCGAGTTGTTTCTTAGCTGCCGAAAGAGCTGGAAGCTGGACCTGAGGGACTTGTCTACCCTTGTGGAAACAAGGCAGGACTTTGTGCCTTCAGCTCTAGCGCCATGTAGGACCCGGCAGAGCAGAAGTTCTACTTCAGCCACATGAGGGCTGGGAAGAAACAGCGTTTCGCAGGCCTTTGTAAGACTCGTTCCCTGTAGGCTGTAAAACACCAGTGCAGAGCAAGTTGTTTCTTAGCTGCCCAAAGAGGTGGAATCCCCACGCTGAGGGGCCTGTCTGCCCTTGAGGAGTCAAGGCAGGACTTTGAGCCTTGCAACTCTAGGCCAATGTGGGACACGGCATAGCAGCAGTTCTACCTCAGCGAGATAAGGCCTGCAAAGAAACTGCATTTCTCAGGCCTTTGCAAGAGATGCTCCCGGTTGGCTGTAAGAGAGGTCTGCAGAGCGAGTTGTTTCTTAGCTTCCCAAAGAGCTGGAAGCAAGAGGCTTTGGGGCCCAACACGCCGTTTGGAAAGAAGCCTGCACGTTGTGTCTTAAAGCTCTAGGGCCATGTGGCACACCCAGAGCAGAAGTTCTACTTCAGCCAGATCAGGCCTGCAAAGAAACTGCCTTTCACAGGCCTTTGTAAGAGATGTTCCCGGTAGGCTGTAAGAGCACTGTGCAGAGCGAGTTGTTTCTTAGCTTCCCAAAGAGCTGGAAGCAAGATGCTCTGCGGCCCAACTCTCCCTTTGGAAAGAAGCGTGCACGTTGTGCCTTTCAGCTCTAGGGCCATGTGGCACACCCAGAGCAAAAGTTCCACTTCAGCCAGATCAGGCCTGCAAAGAAAATGCGTTTCACAGGCCTTTGGAAGAGATGTTCACGGTAGGCTGTAAGAGCACTGTGCAGAGCGAGTTGCTTCTTCGCTTCACAAAGAGCTGGAAGCAAGATTCTCTGGGCCACAAATCGCCCTTTGGAACTGAGACTGCACGTTGTTCCTTTCAGCTCTAGGGCAATGTAGCACACCCAGAGCAGAAGTTCTACTTCAGCCAGATCAGGCCTGCAAAGAAACTGCGTTTCACAGGCCTTTGTAAGAGATGTTCCCGGTAGGCTGTAAGAGCACTGTGCAGAGCGAGTTGTTTCTCAGCTTCCAAAGAGCTGGAAGCAAGATGCTTTGGGGACCAACTCGCCCTTTGGATAGGAGACTGCACGTTGTGTCTTTCAGCTCTTGGGCTATGTAGCACACCCGCAGCAGAATTCTACTTCAGATACATCAGGACTGCAAAGAAACTGCGTTTCACAGGCCTTCGTAAGAGATGTTCCCGGTAGGCTGTAAGAGCGCTGTGCAGAGCGAGTTCTTTCTTAGCTTCCCAAAGAGCTGGAAGCAAGATGCTCTGGGTCCCACCTCCCCCTTTTTTAAGAAGCCTGCACGTTGTGCCTTTGAGCTCTAGGTCAATGTGGCACATCCAGAGCAGAAGTTCCACTTCAGCCAGATCAGGCCTGCAAAGAAACTGCGTTTCACAGGCCTTTGGAAGAGATGTTCCCGGTAGGCTGTAAGAGCACTGTGCAGAGCGAGTTGTTTCTTAGCTTCCCAAAGAGCTGGAAGCAAGATGCTGTGTGGCCCAACTCTCCCTTTGGAAAGAAGCCTGCACGTTGTGCCTTTCAGCTCTAGGGCCATGTGGCACACCCAGAGCAAAAGTTCCACTTCAGCCAGATCAGGCCTGCAAAGAAAATGCGTTTCACAGGCCTTTGTAAGAGATGTTCCCGCTAGGCTGTAAGAGCACTGTACAGAGCGAGTTGTTTCTTAGCTTCCCAAAGAGCTGGAAGCAAGATGCTGAGGGGCCCAACTCACCCTTTGGAAAGAAGCCTGCACGTTGTGCCTTTCAGCTCTAGGGCCATGTGGCACACCCAGAGCAGAAGTCCTACTTCAGCCAGATCAGGCCTGCAAAGAAACTGCGTTTCACAGGCCTTTGGAAGAGATGCTCCCGGTAGGCTGTAAGAGCACTGTGCAGAGCGAGTTGTTTCTTAGCTTCCCAAAGAGCTGGAAGCAAGATGCTGTGGGGCCCAACTCGCCCTTTGGAAAGAAGCCTGCACGTTGTGCCTTTCAGCTCTAGGGCAAAGTAGCACACCCAGAGCAGAAGTCCTACTTCAGCCAGATCAGGCCTGCAAAGAAACTGCGTTTCACAGGCCTTTGGAAGAGATGCTCCCCATAGGCTGTAAGAGCACTGTGCAGAGCGAGTTGTTTCTTCGCTTCACAAAGAGATGGAAGCAAGATTCTCTGGGCTCCAAATCGCCCTTTGGAACTGAGACTGCACGTTGTTCCTTTCAGCTCTAGGGCAATGTAGCACACCCAGAGCAGAAGTTCTACTTCAGCCAGATCAGGCCTGCAAAGAAACTGCGTTTCACAGGCCTTTGTAAGAGATGTTCCCGGTAGGCTGTAAGAGCACTGTGCAGAGCGAGTTGTTTCTCAGCTTCCAAAGAGCTGGAAGCAAGATGCTTTGGGGACCAACTCGCCCTTTGGATAGGAGACTGCACGTTGTGTCTTTCAGCTCTTGGGCTATGTAGCACACCCGGAGCAGAATTCTACTTCAGATACATCAGGACTGCAAAGAAACTGCGTTTCACAGGCCTTCGTAAGAGATGTTCCCGGTAGGCTGTAAGAGCACTGTGCAGAGCGAGTTGTTTCTTAGCTTCCCAAAGAGCTGTAAGCAAGATGCTGTGGGGCCCAACTCGCCCTTTGGAAAGAAGCCTGCACGTTGTGCCTTTCAGCTCTAGGGCAAAGTAGCACACCCAGAGCAGAAGTCCTACTTCAGCCAGATCAGGCCTGCAAAGAAACTGCGTTTCACAGGCCTTTGGAAGAGATGTTCCCACTAGGCTGTAAGAGCACTGTGCAGAGCGAGTTGTTTCTTAGCTTCCCAAAGAGCTGGAAGCAAGATGCTGTGGGGCCCAACTCGCCCTTTGGAAGAAGCCTGCACGTTGTGCCTTTCAGCTCTAGGGCAAAGTAGCACACCCAGAGCAGAAGTCCTACTTCAGCCAGATCAGGCCTGCAAAGAAGCTGCATTTCGCGGGCCTTTGGAAGAGATGTTGCCGGTAGGCTGTAAGAGCACTGTGCAGAGCGAGTTGTTTCTTAGCTGCCGAAAGAGCTGGAAGCTGGACCTGAGGGACTTGTCTACCCTTGTGGAAACAAGGCAGGACTTTGTGCCTTCAGCTCTAGCGCCATGTAGGACCCGGCAGAGCAGAAGTTCTACTTCAGCCACATGAGGGCTGGGAAGAAACAGCGTTTCGCAGGCCTTTGTAAGACTCGTTCCCTGTAGGCTGTAAAACACCAGTGCAGAGCAAGTTGTTTCTTAGCTGCCCAAAGAGGTGGAATCCCCACGCTGAGGGGCCTGTCTGCCCTTGAGGAGTCAAGGCAGGACTTTGAGCCTTGCAACTCTAGGCCAATGTGGGACACGGCATAGCAGCAGTTCTACCTCAGCGAGATAAGGCCTGCAAAGAAACTGCATTTCTCAGGCCTTTGCAAGAGATGCTCCCGGTTGGCTGTAAGAGAGGTCTGCAGAGCGAGTTGTTTCTTAGCTTCCCAAAGAGCTGGAAGCAAGAGGCTTTGGGGCCCAACACGCCGTTTGGAAAGAAGCCTGCACGTTGTGTCTTAAAGCTCTAGGGCCATGTGGCACACCCAGAGCAGAAGTTCTACTTCAGCCAGATCAGGCCTGCAAAGAAACTGCCTTTCACAGGCCTTTGTAAGAGATGTTCCCGGTAGGCTGTAAGAGCACTGTGCAGAGCGAGTTGTTTCTTAGCTTCCCAAAGAGCTGGAAGCAAGATGCTCTGCGGCCCAACTCTCCCTTTGGAAAGAAGCGTGCACGTTGTGCCTTTCAGCTCTAGGGCCATGTGGCACACCCAGAGCAAAAGTTCCACTTCAGCCAGATCAGGCCTGCAAAGAAAATGCGTTTCACAGGCCTTTGGAAGAGATGTTCACGGTAGGCTGTAAGAGCACTGTGCAGAGCGAGTTGTTTCTTCGCTTCACAAAGAGCTGGAAGCAAGATTCTCTGGGCCACAAATCGCCCTTTGGAACTGAGACTGCACGTTGTTCCTTTCAGCTCTAGGGCAATGTAGCACACCCAGAGCAGAAGTTCTACTTCAGCCAGATCAGGCCTGCAAAGAAACTGCGTTTCACAGGCCTTTGTAAGAGATGTTCCCGGTAGGCTGTAAGAGCACTGTGCAGAGCGAGTTGTTTCTCAGCTTCCAAAGAGCTGGAAGCAAGATGCTTTGGGGACCAACTCGCCCTTTGGATAGGAGACTGCACGTTGTGTCTTTCAGCTCTTGGGCTATGTAGCACACCCGCAGCAGAATTCTACTTCAGATACATCAGGACTGCAAAGAAACTGCGTTTCACAGGCCTTCGTAAGAGATGTTCCCGGTAGGCTGTAAGAGCACTGTGCAGAGCGAGTTCTTTCTTAGCTTCCCAAAGAGCTGGAAGCAAGATGCTCTGGGTCCCACCTCGCCCTTTTTTAAGAAGCCTGCACGTTGTGCCTTTGAGCTCTAGGTCAATGTGGCACATCCAGAGCAGAAGTTCCACTTCAGCCAGATCAGGCCTGCAAAGAAACTGCGTTTCACAGGCCTTTGGAAGAGATGTTCCCGGTAGGCTGTAAGAGCACTGTGCAGAGCGAGTTGTTTCTTAGCTTCCCAAAGAGCTGGAAGCAAGATGCTGTGTGGCCCAACTCTCCCTTTGGAAAGAAGCCTGCACGTTGTGCCTTTCAGCTCTAGGGCCATGTGGCACACCCAGAGCAAAAGTTCCACTTCAGCCAGATCAGGCCTGCAAAGAAACTGCGTTTCACAGGCCTTTGGAAGAGATGTTCCCGCTAGGCTGTAAGAGCACTGTGCAGAGCGAGTTGTTTCTTAGCTTCCCAAAGAGCTGGAAGCAAGATGCTGAGGGGCCCAACTCACCCTTTGGAAAGAAGCCTGCACGTTGTGCCTTTCAGCTCTAGGGCCATGTGGCACACCCAGAGCAGAAGTCCTACTTCAGCCAGATCAGGCCTGCAAAGAAACTGCGTTTCACAGGCCTTTGGAAGAGATGTTCCCCATAGGCTGTAAGAGCACTGTGCAGAGCGAGTGGTTTCTTAGCTTCCCAAAGAGCTGGAAGCAAGATGCTGAGGGACCCAACGCGCCCTTTGGAAAGAAGCCTGCACGTTGTGCCTTTCAGCTCTAGGGCAAAGTAACACACCCAGAGCAGAAGTCCTACTTCAGCCAGATCAGGCCTGCAAAGAAACTGCGTTTCACAGGCCTTTGGAAGAGATGTTCCCCGTAGGCTGTAAGAGCACTGTGCAGAGCGAGTTGTTTCTTAGCTTCCCAAAGAGCTGGAAGCAAGATGCTGTGGGGCCCAACTCGCCCTTTGGAAAGAAGCCTGCACGTTGTGCCTTTCAGCTCTAGGGCAAAGTAGCACACCCAGAGCAGAAGTCCTACTTCAGCCAGATCAGGCCTGCAAAGAAACTGCGTTTCACAGGCCTTTGGAAGAGATGTTCCCACTAGGCTGTAAGAGCACTGTGCAGAGCGAGTTGTTTCTTAGCTTCCCAAAGAGCTGGAAGCAAGATGCTGTGGGGCCCAACTCGCCCTTTGGAAGAAGCCTGCACGTTGTGCCTTTCAGCTCTAGGGCAAAGTAGCACACCCAGAGCAGAAGTCCTACTTCAGCCAGATCAGGCCTGCAAAGAAACTGCGTTTCACAGGCCTTTGGAAGAGATGTTCCCGGTAGGCTGTAAGAGCACTGTGCAGAGCGAGTTGTTTCTTCGCTTCACAAAGAGCTGGAAGCAAGATGCTCTGGGGCCCAAATCGCCCTTTGGAACTGAGACTGCACGTTGTTCCTTTCAGCTCTAGGGCAATGTAGCACACCCAGAGCAGAAGTTCTACTTCAGCCAGATCAGGCCTGCAAAGAAACTGCGTTTCACAGGCCTTTGTAAGAGATGTTCCCGGTAGGCTGTAAGAGCACTGTGCAGAGCGAGTTGTTTCTCAGCTTCCAAAGAGCTGGAAGCAAGATGCTTTGGGGACCAACTCGCCCTTTGGATAGGAGACTGCACGTTGTGTCTTTCAGCTCTTGGGCTATGTAGCACACCCAGAGCAGAATTCTACTTCAGATACATCAGGCCTGCAAAGAAACTGCGTTTCACAGGCCTTCGTAAGAGATGTTCCCGGTAGGCTGTAAGAGCACTGTGCAGAGCGAGTTGTTTCTTAGCTTCCCAAAGAGCTGTAAGCAAGATGCTGTGGGGCCCAACTCGCCCTTTGGAAAGAAGCCTGCACGTTGTGCCTTTCAGCTCTAGGGCAAAGTAGCACACCCAGAGCAGAAGTCCTACTTCAGCCAGATCAGGCCTGCAAAGAAACTGCGTTTCACAGGCCTTTGGAAGAGATGTTCCCACTAGGCTGTAAGAGCACTGTGCAGAGCGAGTTGTTTCTTAGCTTCCCAAAGAGCTGGAAGCAAGATGCTGTGGGGCCCAACTCGCCCTTTGGAAGAAGCCTGCACGTTGTGCCTTTCAGCTCTAGGGCAAAGTAGCACACCCAGAGCAGAAGTCCTACTTCAGCCAGATCAGGCCTGCAAAGAAACTGCATTTCACAGGCCTTTGGAAGAGATGTTCCCGGTAGGCTGTAAGAGCACTGTGCAGAGCGAGTTGTTTCTTAGCTGCCGAAAGAGCTGGAAGCAGGACCTGAGGGACTTGTCTCCCTTTGGAAACAAGGCAGGACTTTGTGCCTTCAGCTCTAGGGCAATGTAGGACCCGCAGAGCAGAAGTTCTACTTCAGCCAGATGAGGCCTGGAAAGAAACTGCGTTTCACAGGCCTTTGTAAGACTCGTTCCCTGTAGGCTGTAAAGCACTGTGCAGAGCAAGTTGTTTCTTAGCTTCCCAAAGAGCTGGAAGCCCCATGCTGAGGGGCCCGTCTGCCCTTGAGGAGACAAGGCAGGACGTTGTGCCTTTCAACTCTAGGCCAAAGTAGCACACGCAGAGCAGCAGTTCTACTTCAGCCAGATCAGGCCTGCAAAGAAACTGCATTTCACAGGCCTTTGGAAGAGATGTTCCCGGTTGGCTGTAAGAGAACTCTGCAGAGCGAGTTGTTTCTTAGCTTCCCAAAGAGCTGGAAGCAAGATGCTTTGGGGCCCAACTCGCCCTTTGGAAAGAAGCCTGCACGTTGTGTCTTACAGCTCTAGGGCAAAGTAGCACACCCAGAGCAGAAGTTCTACTTCAGCCAGATCAGGCCTGCAAAGAAACTGCGTTTCACAGGCCTTTGTAAGAGATGTTCCCGGTAGGCTGTAAGAGCACTGTGCAGAGCGAGTTGTTTCTTAGCTTCCCAAAGAGCTGGAAGCAAGATGCTGTGCGGCCCAACTCGCCCTTTGGAAAGAAGCCTGCACGTTGTGCCTTTCAGCTCTAGGGCAAAGTGGCACACCCAGAGCAGAAGTTCCACTTCAGCCAGATCAGGCCTGCAAAGAAACTGCGTTTCACAGGCCTTTGGAAGAGATGTTCCCGGTAGGCTGTAAGAGCACTGTGCAGAGCGAGTTGCTTCTTAGCTTCCCAAAGAGCTGGAAGCAAGATGCTGTGGGCCCAACTCGCCCTTTGGAAAGGAGCCTGCACGTTGTGCCTTTCAGCTCTAGGGCAAAGTAGCACACCCAGAGCAGAAGTTCTACTTCAGCCAGATCAGGCCTGCAAAGAAACTGCGTTTCACAGGCCTTTGGAAGAGATGTTCCCGGTAGGCTGTAAGAGCACTGTGCAGAGCGAGTTGTTTCTTAGCTTCCAAAGAGCTGGAAGCAAGATGCTTTGGGGACCAACTCGCCCTTTGGAAGAAGCCTGCACGTTGTGTCTTTCAGCTCTTGGGCAAAGTAGCACACCCAGAGCAGAATTCTACTTCAGCCAGATCAGGCCTGCAAAGAAACTGCGTTTCACAGGCCTTCGGAAGAGATGTTCCCGGTAGGCTGTAAGAGCACTGTGCAGAGCGAGTTCTTTCTTAGCTTCCCAAAGAGCTGGAAGCAAGATGCTGTGGGGCCCAACTCGCCCTTTGGAAAGAAGCCTGCACGTTGTGCCTTTCAGCTCTAGGGCAAAGTAGCACACCCAGAGCAGAAGTTCCACTTCAGCCAGATCAGGCCTGCAAAGAAACTGCGTTTCACAGGCCTTTGGAAGAGATGTTCCCGGTAGGCTGTAAGAGCACTGTGCAGAGCGAGTTGTTTCTTAGCTTCCCAAAGAGCTGGAAGCAAGATGCTGTGGGGCCCAACTCGCCCTTTGGAAAGAAGCCTGCACGTTGTGCCTTTCAGCTCTAGGGCAAAGTAGCACACCCAGAGCAGAAGTTCTACTTCAGCCAGATCAGGCCTGCAAAGAAACTGCGTTTCACAGGCCTTTGGAAGAGATGTTCCCGCTAGGCTGTAAGAGCACTGTGCAGAGCGAGTTGTTTCTTAGCTTCCCAAAGAGCTGGAAGCAAGATGCTGTGGGGCCCAACTCGCCCTTTGGAAAGAAGCCTGCACGTTGTGCCTTTCAGCTCTAGGGCAAAGTAGCACACCCAGAGCAGAAGTCCTACTTCAGCCAGATCAGGCCTGCAAAGAAACTGCGTTTCACAGGCCTTTGGAAGAGATGTTCCCGGTAGGCTGTAAGAGCACTGTGCAGAGCGAGTTGTTTCTTAGCTTCCCAAAGAGCTGGAAGCAAGATGCTGTGGGGCCCAACTCGCCCTTTGGAAAGAAGCCTGCACGTTGTGCCTTTCAGCTCTAGGGCAAAGTAGCACACCCAGAGCAGAAGTCCTACTTCAGCCAGATCAGGCCTGCAAAGAAACTGCGTTTCACAGGCCTTTGGAAGAGATGTTCCCGGTAGGCTGTAAGAGCACTGTGCAGAGCGAGTTGTTTCTTAGCTTCCCAAAGAGCTGGAAGCAAGATGCTGTGGGGCCCAACTCGCCCTTTGGAAAGAAGCCTGCACGTTGTGCCTTTCAGCTCTAGGGCAAAGTAGCACACCCAGAGCAGAAGTCCTACTTCAGCCAGATCAGGCCTGCAAAGAAACTGCGTTTCACAGGCCTTTGGAAGAGATGTTCCCGGTAGGCTGTAAGAGCACTGTGCAGAGCGAGTTGTTTCTTAGCTTCCAAAGAGCTGGAAGCAAGATGCTGTGGGGCCCAACTCGCCCTTTGGAAAGAAGCCTGCACGTTGTGCCTTTCAGCTCTTGGGCAAAGTAGCACACCCAGAGCAGAAGTCCTACTTCAGCCAGATCAGGCCTGCAAAGAAACTGCGTTTCACAGGCCTTTGGAAGAGATGTTCCCGGTAGGCTGTAAGAGCACTGTGCAGAGCGAGTTGTTTCTTAGCTTCCCAAAGAGCTGGAAGCAAGATGCTGTGGGGCCCAACTCGCCCTTTGGAAAGAAGCCTGCACGTTGTGCCTTTCAGCTCTAGGGCAAAGTAGCACACCCAGAGCAGAAGTCCTACTTCAGCCAGATCAGGCCTGCAAAGAAACTGCGTTTCACAGGCCTTTGGAAGAGATGTTCCCACTAGGCTGTAAGAGCACTGTGCAGAGCGAGTTGTTTCTTAGCTTCCCAAAGAGCTGGAAGCAAGATGCTGTGGGGCCCAACTCGCCCTTTGGAAAGAAGCCTGCACGTTGTGCCTTTCAGCTCTAGGGCAAAGTAGCACACCCAGAGCAGAAGTCCTACTTCAGCCAGATCAGGCCTGCAAAGAAACTGCGTTTCACAGGCCTTTGGAAGAGATGTTCCCGGTAGGCTGTAAGAGCACTGTGCAGAGCGAGTTGTTTCTTAGCTTCCCAAAGAGCTGGAAGCAGGAGCTGTGGGACTCGTCCCCTTTGGAAAGAAGCCTGCACGTTGTGCCTTCAGCTCTAGGGCAAAGTAGCACACCCAGAGCAGAAGTCCTACTTCAGCCAGATGAGGCCTGCAAAGAAACTGCGTTTCACAGGCCTTTGGAAGACTTGTTCCCGGTAGGCTGTAAGAGCACTGTGCAGAGCGAGTTGTTTCTTAGCTTCCCAAAGAGCTGGAAGCAAGATGCTGTGGGGCCCAACTGCCCTTGTGGAGAGAAGCCTGCACGTTGTGCCTTTCAGCTCTAGGGCAAAGTAGCACACCCAGAGCAGAAGTCCTACTTCAGCCAGATCAGGCCTGCAAAGAAACTGCATTTCACAGGCCTTTGGAAGAGATGTTCCCGGTTGGCTGTAAGAGCACTGTGCAGAGCGAGTTGTTTCTTAGCTTCCCAAAGAGCTGGAAGCAAGATGCTGTGGGGCCCAACTCGCCCTTTGGAAAGAAGCCTGCACGTTGTGCCTTTCAGCTCTAGGGCAAAGTAGCACACCCAGAGCAGAAGTCCTACTTCAGCCAGATCAGGCCTGCAAAGAAACTGCGTTTCACAGGCCTTTGGAAGAGATGTTCCCGGTAGGCTGTAAGAGCACTGTGCAGAGCGAGTTGTTTCTTAGCTTCCCAAAGAGCTGGAAGCAAGATGCTGTGGGGCCCAACTCGCCCTTTGGAAAGAAGCCTGCACGTTGTGCCTTTCAGCTCTAGGGCAAAGTAGCACACCCAGAGCAGAAGTCCTACTTCAGCCAGATCAGGCCTGCAAAGAAACTGCGTTTCACAGGCCTTTGGAAGAGATGTCTCACGGTAGGCTGTAAGAGCACTGTGCAGAGCGAGTTGTTTCTTAGCTTCCCAAAGAGCTGGAAGCAAGATGCTGTGGGGCCCAACTCGCCCTTTGGAAAGAAGCCTGCACGTTGTGCCTTTCAGCTCTAGGGCAAAGTAGCACACCCAGAGCAGAAGTCCTACTTCAGCCAGATCAGGCCTGCAAAGAAACTGCGTTTCACAGGCCTTTGGAAGAGATGTTCCCGGTAGGCTGTAAGAGCACTGTGCAGAGCGAGTTGTTTCTTAGCTTCCAAAGAGCTGGAAGCAAGATGCTGTGGGGCCCAACTCGCCCTTGGAAAGAAGCCTGCACGTTGTGCCTTTCAGCTCTAGGGCAAAGTAGCACACCCAGAGCAGAAGTCCTACTTCAGCCAGATCAGGCCTGCAAAGAAACTGCGTTTCACAGGCCTTGGAAGAGATGTTCCCGGTAGGCTGTAAGAGCACTGTGCAGAGCGATGTTTCTTAGCTTCCCAAAGAGCTGGAAGCAAGATGCTGTGGGCCCAACTCGCCCTTGAAAGAAGCCTGCACGTTGTGCCTTCAGCTCTAGGGCAAAGTAGCACACCCAGAGCAGAAGTCCTACTTCAGCCAGATCAGGCCTGCAAAGAAACTGCGTTTCACAGGCCTTTGGAAGAGATGTTCCCGGTAGGCTGTAAGAGCACTGTGCAGAGCGAGTTGTTTCTTAGCTTCCCAAAGAGCTGGAAGCAAGATGCTGTGGGGCCCAACTCGCCCTTTGGAAAGAAGCCTGCACGTTGTGCCTTTCAGCTCTAGGGCAAAGTAGCACACCCAGAGCAGAAGTCCTACTTCAGCCAGATCAGGCCTGCAAAGAAACTGCATTTCACAGGCCTTTGGAAGAGATGTTCCCGGTAGGCTGTAAGAGCACTGTGCAGAGCGAGTTGTTTCTTAGCTTCCCAAAGAGCTGGAAGCAAGATGCTGTGGGGCCCAACTCGCCCTTTGGAAAGAAGCCTGCACGTTGTGCCTTTCAGCTCTAGGGCAAAGTAGCACACCCAGAGCAGAAGTCCTCTTCAGCCAGATCAGGCCTGCAAAGAAACTGCGTTCACAGGCCTTTGGAAGAGATGTTCCCGGTAGGCTGTAAGAGCACTGTGCAGAGCGAGTTGTTTCTTAGCTTCCCAAAGAGCTGGAAGCAAGATGCTGTGGGGCCCAACTCGCCTTGGAAAGAAGCCTGCACGTTGTGCCTTTCAGCTCTAGGGCAAAGTAGCACACCCAGAGCAGAAGTCCTACTTCAGCCAGATCAGGCCTGCAAAGAAACTGCGTTTCACAGGCCTTTGGAAGAGATGTTCCCAGTAGGCTGTAAGAGCACTGTGCAGAGCGAGTTGTTTCTTAGCTTCCCAAAGAGCTGGAAGCAAGATGCTGTGGGGCCCAACTCGCCCTTTGGAAAGAAGCCTGCACGTTGTGCCTTCAGCTCTAGGGCAAAGTAGCACACCCAGAGCAGAAGTCCTACTTCAGCCAGATCAGGCCTGCAAAGAAACTGCGTTTCACAGGCCTTTGGAAGAGATGTTCCCGGTAGGCTGTAAGAGCACTGTGCAGAGCGAGTTGTTTCTTAGCTTCCCAAAGAGCTGGAAGCAAGATGCTGTGGGGCCCAACTCGCCCTTTGGAAAGAAGCCTGCACGTTGTGCCTTTCAGCTCTAGGGCAAAGTAGCACACCCAGAGCAGAAGTCCTACTTCAGCCAGATCAGGCCTGCAAAGAAACTGCGTTTCACAGGCCTTTGGAAGAGATGTTCCCAGGTAGGCTGTAAGAGCACTGTGCAGAGCGAGTTGTTTCTTAGCTTCCCAAAGAGCTGGAAGCAGAGTGCTGTGGGGCCCAACTCGCCCTTTGGAAAGAAGCCTGCACGTTGTGCCTTTCAGCTCTAGGGCAAAGTAGCACACCCAGAGCAGAAGTCCTACTTCAGCCAGATCAGGCCTGCAAAGAAACTGCGTTTCACAGGCCTTTGGAAGAGATGTTCCCTAGGCTGTAAGAGCACTGTGCAGAGCAGTTGTTTCTTAGCTTCCGAAAAGCTGGAAGTGGCCTAGGCTTGTACCCTTGTGGAAACGCAGTTGTGCCTTCAGCTCAGGCAAAGTCAGACCCCAGAGCAGAAGCCTATCTTCTCAGCCAGATAGGCCTGCAAAGAACTGCGTTCACAGGCCTTGGAAGACATGTTCCCGGTGGCTGGAGCCTGTGCAGAGCAGTGTTCTTAGCTTCCAAAGAGCTGGAAGCAAGAGCTGTGGGGCCCAACTCGCCCTTTGGAAAGAAGCCTGCACGTTGTGCCTTTCAGCTCTAGGGCAAAGTAGCACACCCAGAGCAGAAGTCCTACTTCAGCCAGATCAGGCCTGCAAAGAAACTGCGTTTCACAGGCCTTTGGAAGAGATGTTCCCGGTAGGCTGTAAGAGCACTGTGCAGAGCGAGTTGTTTCTTAGCTTCCCAAAGAGCTGGAAGCAAGATGCTGTGGGGCCCAACTCGCCCTTTGGAAAGAAGCCTGCACGTTGTGCCTTTCAGCTCTAGGGCAAAGTAGCACACCCAGAGCAGAAGTCCTACTTCAGCCAGATCAGGCCTGCAAAGAAACTGCGTTTCACAGGCCTTTGGAAGAGATGTTCCCGGTAGGCTGTAAGAGCACTGTGCAGAGCGAGTTGTTTCTTAGCTTCCCAAAGAGCTGGAAGCAAGATGCTGTGGGGCCCAACTCGCCCTTTGGAAAGAAGCCTGCACGTTGTGCCTTTCAGCTCTAGGGCAAAGTAGCACACCCAGAGCAGAAGTCCTACTTCAGCCAGATCAGGCCTGCAAAGAAACTGCGTTTCACAGGCCTTTGGAAGAGATGTTCCCAGTAGGCTGTAAGAGCACTGTGCAGAGCGAGTTGTTTCTTAGCTTCCCAAAGAGCTGGAAGCAAGATGCTGTGGGGCCCAACTCGCCCTTTGGAAAGAAGCCTGCACGTTGTGCCTTTCAGCTCTAGGGCAAAGTAGCACACCCAGAGCAGAAGTCCTACTTCAGCCAGATCAGGCCTGCAAAGAAACTGCGTTTCACAGGCCTTTGGAAGAGATGTTCCCAGTAGGCTGTAAGAGCACTGTGCAGAGCGAGTTGTTTCTTAGCTTCCCAAAGAGCTGGAAGCAAGATGCTGTGGGGCCCAACTCGCCCTTTGAAAGAAGCCTGCACGTTGTGCCTTTCAGCTCTAGGGCAAAGTAGCACACCCAGAGCAGAAGTCCTACTTCAGCCAGATCAGGCCTGCAAAGAAACTGCGTTTCACAGGCCTTTGGAAGAGATGTTCCCGGTAGGCTGTAAGAGCACTGTGCAGAGCGAGTTGTTTCTTAGCTTCCCAAAGAGCTGGAAGCAAGATGCTGTGGGGCCCAACTCGCCCTTTGGAAAGAAGCCTGCACGTTGTGCCTTTCAGCTCTAGGGCAAAGTAGCACACCCAGAGCAGAAGTTCCACTTCAGCCAGATCAGGCCTGCAAAGAAACTGCGTTTCACAGGCCTTTGGAAGAGATGTTCCCGGTAGGCTGTAAGAGCACTGTGCAGAGCGAGTTGTTTCTTAGCTTCCCAAAGAGCTGGAAGCAAGATGCTGTGGGGCCCAACTCGCCCTTTGGAAAGAAGCCTGCACGTTGTGCCTTTCAGCTCTAGGGCAAAGTAGCACACCCAGAGCAGAAGTCCTACTTCAGCCAGATCAGGCCTGCAAAGAAACTGCGTTTCACAGGCCTTTGGAAGAGATGTTCCCGGTAGGCTGTAAGAGCACTGTGCAGAGCGAGTTGTTTCTTAGCTTCCCAAAGAGCTGGAAGCAAGAGCTGTGGGACTCGCCCCTTTGGAAAGAAGCCTGCACGTTGTGCCTTTCAGCTCTAGGGCAAAGTAGCACCCCAGAGCAGAAGTCCTACTTCAGCCAGATCAGGCCTGCAAAGAAACTGCGTTTCACAGGCCTTTGGAAGAGTTGTTCCCGGTAGGCTGTAAAGCACCTGTGCAGAGCGAGTTGTTTCTTAGCTTCCCAAAGAACTGGAAGCAAGATGCTGTGGGGCCCAACTGCCCTTGAGGAAACAAGCCAGCACTTTGTGCCTTTCAGCTCTAGGGCAAAGTAGCACATCCCAGAGCAGAAGTCCTACTTCAGCCAGATCAGGCCTGCAAAGAAACTGCGTTTCACAGGCCTTTGGAAGAGATGTTCCCGGTAGGCTGTAAGAGCACTCTGCAGAGCGAGTTGTTTCTTAGCTTCCCAAAGAGCTGGAAGCAAGATGCTGTGGGGCCCAACTCGCCCTTTGGAAAGAAGCCTGCACGTTGTGCCTTTCAGCTCTAGGGCAAAGTAGCACACCCAGAGCAGAAGTCCTACTTCAGCCAGATCAGGCCTGCAAAGAAACTGCGTTTCACAGGCCTTTGGAAGAGATGTTCCCGGTAGGCTGTAAGAGCACTGTGCAGAGCGAGTTGTTTCTTAGCTTCCCAAAGAGCTGGAAGCAAGATGCTGTGGGGCCCAACTCGCCCTTTGGAAAGAAGCCTGCACGTTGTGCCTTTCAGCTCTAGGGCAAAGTAGCACACCCAGAGCAGAAGTTCCACTTCAGCCAGATCAGGCCTGCAAAGAAACTGCGTTTCACAGGCCTTTGGAAGAGATGTTCCCGGTAGGCTGTAAGAGCACTGTGCAGAGCGAGTTGTTTCTTAGCTTCCCAAAGAGCTGGAAGCAAGATGCTGTGGGGCCCAACTCGCCCTTTGGAAAGAAGCCTGCACGTTTTGCCTTTCAGCTCTAGGGCAAAGTAGCACACCCAGAGCAGAAGTCCTACTTCAGCCAGATCAGGCCTGCAAAGAAACTGCGTTTCACAGGCCTTTGGAAGAGATGTTCCCGGTAGGCTGTAAGAGCACTGTGCAGAGCGAGTTCTTTCTTAGCTTCCCAAAGAGCTGGAAGCAAGATGCTGTGGGGCCCAACTCGCCCTTTGGAAAGAAGCCTGCACGTTGTGCCTTTCAGCTCTAGGGCAAAGTAGCACACCCAGAGCAGAAGTCCTACTTCAGCCAGATCAGGCCTGCAAAGAAACTGCGTTTCACAGGCCTTTGGAAGAGATGTTCCCGGTAGGCTGTAAGAGCACTGTGCAGAGCGAGTTGTTTCTTAGCTTCCCAAAGAGCTGGAAGCAAGATGCTGTGGGGCCCAACTCGCCCTTTGGAAAGAAGCCTGCACGTTGTGCCTTTCAGCTCTAGGGCAAAGTAGCACACCCAGAGCAGAAGTCCTACTTCAGCCAGATCAGGCCTGCAAAGAAACTGCGTTTCACAGGCCTTTGGAAGAGATGTTCCCGGTAGGCTGTAAGAGCACTGTGCAGAGCGAGTTGTTTCTTAGCTTCCCAAAGAGCTGGAAGCAAGATGCTGTGGGGCCCAACTCGCCCTTTGGAAAGAAGCCTGCACGTTGTGCCTTTCAGCTCTAGGGCAAAGTAGCACACCCAGAGCAGAAGTCCTACTTCAGCCAGATCAGGCCTGCAAAGAAACTGCGTTTCACAGGCCTTTGGAAGAGATGTTCCCGGTAGGCTGTAAGAGCACTGTGCAGAGCGAGTTGTTTCTTAGCTTCCCAAAGAGCTGGAAGCAAGATGCTGTGGGGCCCAACTCGCCCTTTGGAAAGAAGCCTGCACGTTGTGCCTTTCAGCTCTAGGGCAAAGTGGCACACCCAGAGCAGAAGTCCTACTTCAGCCAGATCAGGCCTGCAAAGAAACTGCGTTTCACAGGCCTTTGGAAGAGATGTTCCCGGTAGGCTGTAAGAGCACTGTGCAGAGCGAGTTGTTTCTTAGCTTCCCAAAGAGCTGGAAGCAAGATGCTGTGGGGCCCAACTCGCCCTTTGGAAAGAAGCCTGCACGTTGTGCCTTTCAGCTCTAGGGCAAAGTAGCACACCCAGAGCAGAAGTCCTACTTCAGCCAGATCAGGCCTGCAAAGAAACTGCGTTTCACAGGCCTTTGGAAGAGATGTTCCCGGTAGGCTGTAAGAGCACTGTGCAGAGCGAGTTGTTTCTTAGCTTCCCAAAGAGCTGGAATCAGGACCTGAGGGACTCGTCTACCCTTCGGAAAGAAGGCAAGACTTTGTGCCTTTCAGCTCTAGGGCAATGTAGCACCCCAGAGCAGAAGTTCTACTTCAGCCAGATCAGGCCTGCGAAGAAACTGCGTTTCACAGGCCTTTGGAAGAGATGTTCCCGGTAGGCTGTAAGAGCACTGTGCAGAGCGAGTGGTTTCTTAGCTTCCCAAAGAGCTGGAAGCAAGATGCTGTGGGGCCCAACTCGCCCTTTGGAAAGAAGCCTGCACGTTGTGCCTTTCAGCTCTAGGGCAAAGTAGCACACCCAGAGCAGAAGTCCTACTTCAGCCAGATCAGGCCTGCAAAGAAACTGCGTTTCACAGGCCTTTGGAAGAGATGTTCCCGGTAGGCTGTAAGAGCACTGTGCAGAGCGAGTTGTTTCTTAGCTTCCAAAGAGCTGGAAGCAAGATGCTGTGGGGACCAACTCGCCCTTTGGATAGGAGACTGCACGTTGTGTCTTTCAGCTCTAGGGCAATGTAGCACACCCGCAGCAGAATTCTACTTCAGACAGATCAGGACTGCAAAGAAACTGCGTTTCACAGGCCTTCGGAAGAGATGTTCCCGGTAGGCTGTAAGAGCACTGTGCAGAGCGAGTTCTTTCTTAGCTTCCCAAAGAGCTGGAAGCAAGATGCTCTGGGTCCCACCTCCCCCTTTTTTAAGAAGCCTGCACGTTGTGCCTTTGAGCTCTAGGTCAATGTGGCACATCCAGAGCAGAAGTTCCACTTCAGCCAGATCAGGCCTGCAAAGAAACTGCGTTTCACAGGCCTTTGGAAGAGATGTTCTCACTTGGTTGGAAGAGCACTGTGCAGAACGAGTTGTTTCTTAGCTTCCCAAAGAGCTGGAAGCAAGATGCTGTGGGGCCCAACTCGCCCTTTGGAAAGAAGCCTGCACGTTGTGCCTTTCAGCTCTAGGGCAAAGTAGCACACCTAGAGCAGAAGCCCTACTTCAGCCAGATCAGGCCTGCAAAGAAACTGCGTTTCACAGGCCTTTGGAAGAGATGTTCCCGGTAGGCTGTAAGAGCACTGTGCAGAGCGAGTTGTTTCTTAGCTGCCGAAAGAGCTGGAAGCTGGACCTGAGGGACTTGTCTACCCTTGTGGAAACAAGGCAGGACTTTGTGCCTTGCAGCTCTAGCGCCATGTAGGACCCGGCAGAGCAGAAGTTCTACTTCAGCCACATCAGGGCTGGGAAGAAACTGCGTTTCACAGGCCTTTGTAAGACTCGTTCCCTGTAGGCTGTAAAACACCAGCGCAGAGCAAGTTGTTTCTTCGCGGCCTAAAGCGGTTGAAGCCCCACGCCTTGGGGCCTGTCTGCCCTTGAGGAGTCAAGGCAGGACTTTGAGCCTTGCAACTCTAGGCCGAAGTAGGATATGGCATAGAAGCAGTTCTACCTCAGCGAGATAAGGCCTGCAAAGAAACTGCATTTCTCAGGCCTTTGCAAGAGATGCTCCCGGTTGGCTGTAAGAGAGGTCTGCAGAGCGAGTTGTTTCTTAGCTTCCCAAAGAGCTGGAAGCAAGAGGCTTTGGGGCCCAACACGCCGTTTGGAAAGAAGCCTGCACGTTGTGTCTTAAAGCTCTAGGGCCATGTGGCACACCCAGAGCAGAAGTTCTACTTCAGCCAGATCAGGCCTGCAAAGAAACTGCCTTTCACAGGCCTTTGGAAGAGATGTTCCCGGTAGGCTGTAAGAGCACTGTGCAGAGCGAGTTGTTTCTTAGCTTCCCAAAGAGCTGGAAGCAAGATGCTCTGCGGCCCAACTCTCCCTTTGGAAAGAAGCGCGCACGTTGTGCCTTTCAGCTCTAGGGCCATGTGGCACACCCAGAGCAAAAGTTCCACTTCAGCCAGATCAGGCCTGCAAAGAAAATGCGTTTCACAGGCCTTTGTAACAGATGTTCCCGGTAGGCTGTAAGAGCACTGTACAGAGCGAGTTGTTTCTTAGCTTCCCAAAGAGCTGGAAGCAAGATGCTGAGGGGCCCAACTCACCCTTTGGAAAGAAGCCTGCACGTTTTGCCTTTCAGCTCTAGGGCCATGTGGCACACCCAGAGCAGAAGTTCTACTTCAGCCAGATCAGGCCTGCAAAGAAAATGCGTTTCACAGGCCTTTGGAAGAGATGTTCCCGGTAGGCTGTAAGAGCACTGTGCAGAGCGAGTTGTTTCTTCGCTTCACAAAGAGATGGAAGCAAGCTTCTCTGGGCTCCAAATCGCCCTTTGGAACTGAGACTGCACGTTGTTCCTTTCAGCTCTAGGGCAATGTAGCACACCCAGAGCAGAAGTTCTACTTCAGCCAGATCAGGCCTGCAAAGAAACTGCGTTTCACAGGCCTTTGTAAGAGATGTTCCCGGTAGGCTGTAAGAGCACTGTGCAGAGCGAGTTGTTTCTCAGCTTCCAAAGAGCTGGAAGCAAGATGCTTTGGGGACCAACTCGCCCTTTGGATAGGAGACTGCACGTTGTGTCTTTCAGCTCTTGGGCTATGTAGCACACCCGGAGCAGAATTCTACTTCAGATACATCAGGACTGCAAAGAAACTGCGTTTCACAGGCCTTCGTAAGAGATGTTCCCGGTAGGCTGTAAGAGCGCTGTGCAGAGCGAGTTCTTTCTTAGCTTCCCAAAGAGCTGGAAGCAAGATGCTCTGGGTCCCACCTCCCCCTTTTTTAAGAAGCCTGCACGTTGTGCCTTTGAGCTCTAGGTCAATGTGGCACATACAGAGCAGAAGTTCCACTTCAGCCAGATCAGGCCTGCTAAGAAACTGCGTTTCACAGGCCTTTGGAAGAGATGTTCCCGCTAGGCTGTAAGAGCACTGTACAGAGCGAGTTGTTTCTTAGCTTCCCAAAGAGCTGGAAGCAAGATGCTGAGGGGCCCAACTCACCCTTTGGAAAGAAGCCTGCACGTTGTGCCTTTCAGCTCTAGGGCCATGTGGCACACCCAGAGCAGAAGTCCTACTTCAGCCAGATCAGGCCTGCAAAGAAACTGCGTTTCACAGGCCTTTGGAAGAGATGTTCCCGGTAGGCTGTAAGAGCACTGTGCAGAGCGAGTTGTTTCTTAGCTTCCCAAAGAGCTGGAAGCAAGATGCTGTGGGGCCCAACTCGCCCTTTGGAAAGAAGCCTGCACGTTGTGCCTTTCAGCTCTAGGGCGAAGTAGCACACCCAGAGCAGAAGTCCTACTTCAGCCAGATCAGGCCTGCAAAGAAACTGCGTTTCACAGGCCTTTGGAAGAGATGTTCCCACTAGGCTGTAAGAGCACTGTGCAGAGCGAGTGGTTTCTTAGCTTCCCAAAGAGCTGGAAGCAAGATGCTGTGGGGCCCAACTCGCCCTTTGGAAAGAAGCCTGCACGTTGTGCCTTTCAGCTCTAGGGCAAAGTAGCACACCCAGAGCAGAAGTCCTACTTCAGCCAGATCAGGCCTGCAAAGAAACTGCGTTTCACAGGCCTTTGGAAGAGATGTTCCCGGTAGGCTGTAAGAGCACTGTGCAGAGCGAGTTGTTTCTTAGCTTCCCAAAGAGCTGGAAGCAAGATGCTGTGGGGCCCAACTCGCCCTTTGGAAAGAAGCCTGCACGTTGTGCCTTTCAGCTCTAGGGCAAAGTAGCACACCCAGAGCAGAAGTCCTACTTCAGCCAGATCAGGCCTGCAAAGAAACTGCGTTTCACAGGCCTTTGGAAGAGATGTTCCCGGTAGGCTGTAAGAGCACTGTGCAGAGCGAGTTGTTTCTTAGCTTCCCAAAGAGCTGGAAGCAAGATGCTGTGGGGCCCAACTCGCCCTTTGGAAAGAAGCCTGCACGTTGTGCCTTTCAGCTCTAGGGCGAAGTAGCACACCCAGAGAAGAAGTCCTACTTCAGCCAGATCAGGCCTGCAAAGAAACTGCGTTTCACAGGCCTTTGGAAGAGATGTTCCCGGTAGGCTGTAAGAGCACTGTGCAGAGCGAGTGGTTTCTTAGCTTCCCAAAGAGCTGGAAGCAAGATGCTGTGGGGCCCAACTCGCCCTTTGGAAAGAAGCCTGCACGTTGTGCCTTTCAGCTCTAGGGCAAAGTAGCACACCCAGAGCAGAAGTCCTACTTCAGCCAGATCAGGCCTGCAAAGAAACTGCGTTTCACAGGCCTTTGGAAGAGATGTTCCCGGTAGGCTGTAAGAGCACTGTGCAGAGCGAGTTGTTTCTCAGCTTCCAAAGAGCTGGAAGCAAGATGCTTTGGGGACCAACTCGCCCTTTGGATAGGAGACTGCACGTTGTGTCTTTCAGCTCTTGGGCTATGTAGCACACCCGGAGCAGAATTCTACTTCAGATACATCAGGACTGCAAAGAAACTGCGTTTCACAGGCCTTCGTAAGAGATGTTCCCGGTAGGCTGTAAGAGCGCTGTGCAGAGCGAGTTCTTTCTTAGCTTCCCAAAGAGCTGGAAGCAAGAGGCTCTGGGTCCCACCTCGCCCTTTTTTAAGAAGCCTGCACGTTGTGCCTTTGAGCTCTAGGTCAATGTGGCACATCCAGAGCAGAAGTTCCACTTCAGCCAGATCAGGCCTGCAAAGAAACTGCGTTTCACAGGCCTTTGGAAGAGATGTTCCCGGTAGGCTGTAAGAGCACTGTGCAGAGCGAGTTGTTTCTTAGCTTCCCAAAGAGCTGGAAGCAAGATGCTGTGTGGCCCAACTCTCCCTTTGGAAAGAAGCCTGCACGTTGTGCCTTTCAGCTCTAGGGCCATGTGGCACACCCAGAGCCAAAGTTCCACTTCAGCCAGATCAGGCCTGCAAAGAAAATGCGTTTCACAGGCCTTTGTAAGAGATGTTCCCGCTAGGCTGTAAGAGCACTGTACAGAGCGAGTTGTTTCTTAGCTTCCCAAAGAGCTGGAAGCAAGATGCTGAGGGGCCCAACTCACCCTTTGGAAAGAAGCCTGCACGTTGTGCCTTTCAGCTCTAGGGCCATGTGGCACACCCAGAGCAGAAGTCCTACTTCAGCCAGATCAGGCCTGCAAAGAAACTGCGTTTCACAGGCCTTTGGAAGAGATGCTCCCGGTAGGCTGTAAGAGCACTGTGCAGAGCGAGTTGTTTCTTAGCTGCCGAAAGACCTGGAATCTGGACCTGAGGGACTTGTCTACCCTTGCGGAAACAAGGCAAGACTTTGTGCCTTGCAGCTCTTGCGCCATGTAGGACCCGGCAGAGCAGAAGTTCTACTTCAGCCTGATCAGGGCTGGGAAGAAACTGCGTTTCACAGGCCTTTGGAAGAGATGTTCCCGGTAGGCTGTAAGAGCACTGTGCAGAGCGAGTTGTTTCTTCGCTTCCCAAACAGCTGGAAGCAAGATGCTGTGGGGCCCAACTCGCCCTTTGGAAAGAAGCCTGCACGTTGTGCCTTTCAGCTCTAGGGCAAAGTAGCACACCCAGAGCAGAAGTCCTACTTCAGCCACATCAGGCCTGCAAGGAATCTGCGTTTCACAGGCCTTTGGAAGAGATGTTCCCGGTAAGCTGTGAGAGCACTGTGCAGAGCGAGTTGTTTCTTAGCTTCCCAAAGAGCTGGAAGCAAGATGCTGTGGGGCCCAACTCGCCCTTTGGAAAGAAGCCTGCACGTTGTGCCTTTCAGCTCTAGGGCCATGTGGCACACCCAGAGCAGAAATTCTACTTCAGCCAGATCAGGCCTGCAAAGAAACTGCGTTTCACAGGCCTTTGGAAGAGATGTTCCCGGTAGGCTGTAAGAGCACTGTGCAGAGCGAGTGGTTTCTTCGCTTCCCAAAGAGCTGGAAGCAAGATGCTCTGAGGCCCAACTCGCCCTTTGGAAAGAAGCCTGCACGTTGTGCCTTTCAGCTCTAGGGAAATGTGGCACACCCAGAGCAGAAGTTCTACTTCAGCCAGATCAGGCCTGCAAAGAAACTGCGTTTCACAGGCCTTTGGAAGAGATGTTCCCGGTAGGCTGTAAGAGCACTGTGCAGAGCGAGTTGTTTCTTAGCTTCCCAAAGAGCTGGAAGCAAGATGCTGTGGGGCCCAACTCGCCCTTTGGAAAGAAGCCTGCACGTAGTGCCTTTCAGCTCTAGGGCAATGTAGCACACCCAGAGCAGAAGTCCTACTTCAGCCAGATCAGGCTTGCAAAGAAACTGCGTTTCACAGGCCTTTGGAAGAGATGTTCCCGGTAGGCTGTAAGAGCACTGTGCAGAGCGAGTTGTTTCTTAGCTGCCGAAAGAGCTGGAAGCTGGACCTGAGGGACTTGTCTACCCTTCGGAAAGAAGGCAAGACTTTGTGCCTTGCAGCTCTAGCGCCATGTAGGACACCGGCAGAGCAGAAGTTCTACTTCAGCCTGATCAGGCCTGGGAAGAAACTGCGTTTCACAGGCCTTTGGAAGAGATGTTCCCGGTAGGCTGTAAGAGCACTGTGCAGAGCGAGTTGTTTCTTAGCTTCCCAAAGAGCTGGAAGCAAGATGCTGTGGGGCCCAACTCGCCCTTTGGAAAGTAGCCTGCACGTTGTGCCTTTCAGCTCTAGGGCAAAGTAGCACACGCAGAGCAGAAGTCCTACTTCAGCCAGATCAGGCCTGCAAAGAAACTGCGTTTCACAGGCCTTTGGAAGAGATGTTCCCGGTTGGCCGTAAGAGCACTCTGCAGAGCGAGTGGTTTCTTAGCTTCCCAAAGAGCTGGAAGCAAGATGCTGTGGGGCCCAACTCGCCCTTTGGAAAGAAGCCTGCGGTTGTGCCTTTCAGCTCTAGGGCAACGTAGCACACCCAGAGCAGAAGTTCTATTTCAGCCAGATCAGGCCTGCAAAGAAACTGCGTTTCACAGGCCTTTGTAAGAGATGTTCCCGGTAGGCTGTAAGAGCACTGTGCAGAGCGAGTTGTTTCTTAGCTTCCCAAAGAGCTGGAAGCAAGATGCTGTGGGGCCCAACTCGCCCTTTGGAAAGAAGCCTGCACGTTGTGCCTTTCAGCTCTAGGGCAAAGTAGCACACCCAGAGCAGAAGTCCTACTTCAGGCAGATCAGGCCTGCAAAGAAACTGCGTTTCACAGGCCTTTGGAAGAGATGTTCCCGGTAGGCTGTAAGAGCACTGTGCAGAGCGAGTTGTTTCTTAGCTTCCCAAAGAGCTGGAAGCAAGATGCTGTGGGGCCCAACTCGCCCTTTGGAAAGAAGCCTGCACGTTGTGCCTTTCAGCTCTAGGGCAAAGTAGCACACCCAGAGCAGAAGTCCTACTTCAGCCAGATCAGGCCTGCAAAGAAACTGCGTTTCACAGGCCTTTGGAAGAGATGTTCCCGGTAGGCTGTAAGAGCACTGTGCAGAGCGAGTTGTTTCTTAGCTTCCCAAAGAGCTGGAAGCAAGATGCTGTGGGGCCCAACTCGCCCTTTGGAAAGAAGCCTGCACGTTGTGCCTTTCAGCTCTAGGGCAAAGTAGCACACCCAGAGCAGAAGTCCTACTTCAGCCAGATCAGGCCTGCAAAGAAACTGCGTTTCACAGGCCTTTGGAAGAGATGTTCCCAGTAGGCTGTAAGAGCACTGTGCAGAGCGAGTTGTTTCTTAGCTTCCCAAAGAGCTGGAAGCAAGATGCTGTGGGGCCCAACTCGCCCTTTGGAAAGAAGCCTGCACGTTGTGCCTTTCAGCTCTAGGGCAAAGTAGCACACCCAGAGCAGAAGTCCTACTTCAGCCAGATCAGGCCTGCAAAGAAACTGCGTTTCACAGGCCTTTGGAAGAGATGTTCCCGGTAGGCTGTAAGAGCACTGTGCAGAGCGAGTTGTTTCTTAGCTTCCCAAAGAGCTGGAAGCAAGATGCTGTGGGGCCCAACTCGCCCTTTGGAAAGAAGCCTGCACGTTGTGCCTTTCAGCTCTAGGGCAAAGTAGCACACCCAGAGCAGAAGTCCTACTTCAGCCAGATCAGGCCTGCAAAGAAACTGCGTTTCACAGGCCTTTGGAAGAGATGTTCCCGATAGGCTGTAAGAGCACTGTGCAGAGCGAGTTGTTTCTTAGCTTCCCAAAGAGCTGGAAGCAAGATGCTGTGGGGCCCAACTCGCCCTTTGGAAAGAAGCCTGCACGTTGTGCCTTTCAGCTCTAGGGCAAAGTAGCACACCCAGAGCAGAAGTGCTACTTCAGCCAGATCAGGCCTGCAAAGAAACTGCGTTTCACAGGCCTTCGGAAGAGATGTTCCCAGTAGGCTGTAAGAGCACTGTGCAGAGCGAGTTGTTTCTTAGCTTCCCAAAGAGCTGGAAGCAAGATGCTGTGGGGCCCAACTCGCCCTTTGGAAAGAAGCCTGCACGTTGTGCCTTTCAGCTCTAGGGCAAAGTAGCACACCCAGAGCAGAAGTCCTACTTCAGCCAGATCAGGCCTGCAAAGAAACTGCGTTTCACAGGCCTTTGGAAGAGATGTTCCCACTAGGCTGTAAGAGCACTGTGCAGAGCGAGTTGTTTCTTAGCTTCCCAAAGAGCTGGAAGCAAGATGCTGTGGGGCCCAACTCGCCCTTTGGAAAGAAGCCTGCACGTTGTGCCTTTCAGCTCTAGGGCAAAGTAGCACACCCAGAGCAGAAGTCCTACTTCAGCCAGATCAGGCCTGCAAAGAAACTGCGTTTCACAGGCCTTTGTAAGAGATGTTCCCGGTAGGCTGTAAGAGCACTGTGCAGAGCGAGTTGTTTCTTAGCTTCCGAAAGAGCTGGAAGCAAGATCTGTGGGACTTAGCTCACCCTTGTGGAAACAAGGCAGGACTTTGTGCCTTTCAGCTCTAGGGCAATGTAGGACACCGGCAGAGCAGAAGTTCTACTTCAGCCACATGAGGGCTGGGAAGAAACAGCGTTTCGCAGGCCTTTGTAAGACTCGTTCCCTGTAGGCTGTAAAACACCAGTGCAGAGCAAGTTGTTTCTTAGCTGCCCAAAGAGGTGGAATCCCCACGCTGAGGGGCCTGTCTGCCCTTGAGGAGTCAAGGCAGGACGTTGAGCCTTGCAACTCTAGGCCAATGTGGGACACGGCATAGCAGAAGTTCTACCTCAGCGAGATAAGGCCTGCAAAGAAACTGCATTTCACAGGCCTTTGCAAGAGATGCTCCCGGTAGGCTGTAAGAGAGTGTGCAGAGCGAGTTGTTTCTTAGCTTCCCAAAGAGCTGGAAGCAAGATGCTTTGGGGCCCAACTCGCCGTTTGGAAAGAAGCCTGCACGTTGTGTCTTAAAGCTCTAGGGCCAAGTAGCACACCCAGAGCAGAAGTTCTACTTCAGCCAGATCAGGCCTGCAAAGAAACTGCCTTTCACAGGCCTTTGTAAGAGATGTTCCCGGTAGGCTGTAAGAGCACTGTGCAGAGCGAGTTGTTTCTTAGCTTCCCAAAGAGCTGGAAGCAAGATGCTCTGCGGCCCAACTCTCCCTTTGGAAAGAAGCGTGCACGTTGTGCCTTTCAGCTCTAGGGCAAAGTGGCACACCCAGAGCAGAAGTCCTACTTCAGCCAGATCAGGCCTGCAAAGAAACTGCGTTTCACAGGCCTTTGGAAGAGATGTTCACGGTAGGCTGTAAGAGCACTGTGCAGAGCGAGTTGTTTCTTCGCTTCCCAAAGAGCTGGAAGCAAGATGCTCTGGGGCCACAAATCGCCCTTTGGAACTGAAGACTGCACGTTGTTCCTTTCAGCTCTAGGGCAATGTAGCACACCCAGAGCAGAAGTTCTACTTCAGCCAGATCAGGCCTGCAAAGAAACTGCGTTTCACAGGCCTTTGGAAGAGATGTTCCCGGTAGGCTGTAAGAGCACTGTGCAGAGCGAGTTGTTTCTCAGCTTCCCAAAGAGCTGGAAGCAAGATGCTTTGGGGACCAACTCGCCCTTTGGAAAGGAGCCTGCACGTTGTGTCTTTCAGCTCTAGGGCTATGTAGCACACCCGCAGCAGAAGTCCTACTTCAGATAGATCAGGACTGCAAAGAAACTGCGTTTCACAGGCCTTCGTAAGAGATGTTCCCGGTAGGCTGTAAGAGCACTGTGCAGAGCGAGTTCTTTCTTAGCTTCCCAAAGAGCTGGAAGCAAGATGCTGTGGGTCCCACCTCCCCCTTTGGTAAGAAGCCTGCACGTTGTGCCTTTGAGCTCTAGGTCAATGTGGCACATCCAGAGCAGAAGTTCCACTTCAGCCAGATCAGGCCTGCAAAGAAACTGCGTTTCACAGGCCTTTGGAAGAGATGTTCCCGGTAGGCTGTAAGAGCACTGTGCAGAGCGAGTTGTTTCTTAGCTTCCCAAAGAGCTGGAAGCAAGATGCTGTGTGGCCCAACTCGCCCTTTGGAAAGAAGCCTGCACGTTGTGCCTTTCAGCTCTAGGGCAATGTAGCACACCCAGAGCAGAAGTCCTACTTCAGCCAGATCAGGCCTGCAAAGAAAATGCGTTTCACAGGCCTTTGTAAGAGATGTTCCCGCTAGGCTGTAAGAGCACTGTGCAGAGCGAGTTGTTTCTTAGCTTCCCAAAGAGCTGGAAGCAAGATGCTGAGGGGCCCAACTCGCCCTTTGGAAAGAAGCCTGCACGTTGTGCCTTTCAGCTCTAGGGCCAAGTAGCACACCCAGAGCAGAAGTCCTACTTCAGCCAGATCAGGCCTGCAAAGAAACTGCGTTTCACAGGCCTTTGGAAGAGATGTTCCCGGTAGGCTGTAAGAGCACTGTGCAGAGCGAGTTGTTTCTTAGCTTCCCAAAGAGCTGGAAGCAAGATGCTGTGGGGCCCAACTCGCCCTTTGGAAAGAAGCCTGCACGTTGTGCCTTTCAGCTCTAGGGCAAAGTAGCACACCCAGAGCAGAAGTCCTACTTCAGCCAGATCAGGCCTGCAAAGAAACTGCGTTTCACAGGCCTTTGGAAGAGATGTTCCCCATAGGCTGTAAGAGCACTGTGCAGAGCGAGTTGTTTCTTAGCTTCCCAAAGTGCTGGAAGCAAGATGCTGAGGGACCCAACTCGCCCTTTGGAAAGAAGCCTGCACGTTGTGCCTTTCAGCTCTAGGGCAAAGTAGCACACCCAGAGCAGAAGTGCTACTTCAGCCAGATCAGGCCTGCAAAGAAACTGCGTTTCACAGGCCTTCGGAAGAGATGTTCCCCGTAGGCTGTAAGAGCACTGTGCAGAGCGAGTTGTTTCTTAGCTTCCCAAAGAGCTGGAAGCAAGATGCTGTGGGGCCCAACTCGCCCTTTGGAAAGAAGCCTGCACGTTGTGCCTTTCAGCTCTAGGGCAAAGTAGCACACCCAGAGCAGAAGTCCTACTTCAGCCAGATCAGGCCTGCAAAGAAACTGCGTTTCACAGGCCTTTGGAAGAGATGTTCCCACTAGGCTGTAAGAGCACTGTGCAGAGCGAGTTGTTTCTTAGCTTCCCAAAGAGCTGGAAGCAAGATGCTGTGGGGCCCAACTCGCCCTTTGGAAGAAGCCTGCACGTTGTGCCTTTCAGCTCTAGGGCAAAGTAGCACACCCAGAGCAGAAGTCCTACTTCAGCCAGATCAGGCCTGCAAAGAAGCTGCATTTCGCGGGCCTTTGTAAGAGATGTTCCCGGTAGGCTGTAAGAGCACTGTGCAGAGCGAGTTGTTTCTTAGCTGCCGAAAGAGCTGGAAGCTGGACCTGAGGGACTTGTCTACCCTTGTGGAAACAAGGCAGGACTTTGTGCCTTCAGCTCTAGCGCCATGTAGGACCCGGCAGAGCAGAAGTTCTACTTCAGCCACATGAGGGCTGGGAAGAAACAGCGTTTCGCAGGCCTTTGTAAGACTCGTTCCCTGTAGGCTGTAAAACACCAGTGCAGAGCAAGTTGTTTCTTAGCTGCCCAAAGAGGTGGAATCCCCACGCTGAGGGGCCTGTCTGCCCTTGAGGAGTCAAGGCAGGACTTTGAGCCTTGCAACTCTAGGCCAATGTGGGACACGGCATAGCAGCAGTTCTACCTCAGCGAGATAAGGCCTGCAAAGAAACTGCATTTCTCAGGCCTTTGCAAGAGATGCTCCCGGTTGGCTGTAAGAGAGGTCTGCAGAGCGAGTTGTTTCTTAGCTTCCCAAAGAGCTGGAAGCAAGAGGCTTTGGGGCCCAACACGCCGTTTGGAAAGAAGCCTGCACGTTGTGTCTTAAAGCTCTAGGGCCATGTGGCACACCGAGAGCAGAAGTTCTACTTCAGCCAGATCAGGCCTGCAAAGAAACTGCCTTTCACAGGCCTTTGTAAGAGATGTTCCCGGTAGGCTGTAAGAGCACTGTGCAGAGCGAGTTGTTTCTTAGCTTCCCAAAGAGCTGGAAGCAAGATGCTCTGCGGCCCAACTCTCCCTTTGGAAAGAAGCGTGCACGTTGTGCCTTTCAGCTCTAGGGCCATGTGGCACACCCAGAGCAAAAGTTCCACTTCAGCCACATCAGGCCTGCAAAGAAAATGCGTTTCACAGGCCTTTGGAAGAGATGTTCACGGTAGGCTGTAAGAGCACTGTGCAGAGCGAGTTGCTTCTTCGCTTCACAAAGAGCTGGAAGCAAGATTCTCTGGGCCACAAATCGCCCTTTGGAACTGAGACTGCACGTTGTTCCTTTCAGCTCTAGGGCAATGTAGCACACCCAGAGCAGAAGTTCTACTTCAGCCAGATCAGGCCTGCAAAGAAACTGCGTTTCACAGGCCTTTGTAAGAGATGTTCCCGGTAGGCTGTAAGAGCACTGTGCAGAGCGAGTTGTTTCTCAGCTTCCAAAGAGCTGGAAGCAAGATGCTTTGGGGACCAACTCGCCCTTTGGATAGGAGACTGCACGTTGTGTCTTTCAGCTCTTGGGCTATGTAGCACACCCGCAGCAGAATTCTACTTCAGATACATCAGGACTGCAAAGAAACTGCGTTTCACAGGCCTTCGTAAGAGATGTTCCCGGTAGGCTGTAAGAGCGCTGTGCAGAGCGAGTTCTTTCTTAGCTTCCCAAAGAGCTGGAAGCAAGATGCTCTGGGTCCCACCTCCCCCTTTTTTAAGAAGCCTGCACGTTGTGCCTTTGAGCTCTAGGTCAATGTGGCACATCCAGAGCAGAAGTTCCACTTCAGCCAGATCAGGCCTGCAAAGAAACTGCGTTTCACAGGCCTTTGGAAGAGATGTTCCCGGTAGGCTGTAAGAGCACTGTGCAGAGCGAGTTGTTTCTTAGCTTCCCAAAGAGCTGGAAGCAAGATGCTGAGGGGCCCAACTCACCCTTTGGAAAGAAGCCTGCACGTTGTGCCTTTCAGCTCTAGGGCCATGTGGCACACCCAGAGCAGAAGTCCTACTTCAGCCAGATCAGGCCTGCAAAGAAACTGCGTTTCACAGGCCTTTGGAAGAGATGCTCCCGGTAGGCTGTAAGAGCACTGTGCAGAGCGAGTTGTTTCTTAGCTTCCCAAAGAGCTGGAAGCAAGATGCTGTGGGGCCCAACTCGCCCTTTGGAAAGAAGCCTGCACGTAGTGCCTTTCAGCTCTTGGGCAACGTAGCACACCCAGAGCAGAAGTCCTACTTCAGCCAGATCAGGCCTGCAAAGAAAATGCGTTTCACAGGCCTTTGGAAGAGATGTTCCCGGTAGTCTGTAAGAGCACTGTGCAGAGCGAGTTGTTTCTTAGCTGCCGAAAGAGCTGGAAGCTGGACCTGAGGGACTTGTCTACCCTTGTGGAAACAAGGCAGGACTTTGTGCCTTGCAGCTCTAGCGCCATGTAGGACCCGGCAGAGCAGAAGTTCTACTTCAGCCACATCAGGGCTGGGAAGAAACTGCGTTTCACAGGCCTTTGTAAGACTCGTTCCCTGTAGGCTGTAAAACACCAGCGCAGAGCAAGTTGTTTCTTCGCGGCCTAAAGCGGTTGAAGCCCCACGCCTTGGGGCCTGTCTGCCCTTGAGGAGTCAAGGCAGGACTTTGAGCCTTGCAACTCTAGGCCGAAGTAGGATATGGCATAGAAGCAGTTCTACCTCAGCGAGATAAGGCCTGCAAAGAAACTGCATTTCTCAGGCCTTTGCAAGAGATGTTCCCGGTTGGCTGTAAGAGAGGTCTGCAGAGCGAGTTGTTTCTTAGCTTCCCAAAGAGCTGGAAGCAAGAGGCTTTGGGGCCCAACACGCCGTTTGGAAAGAAGCCTGCACGTTGTGTCTTAAAGCTCTAGGGCCATGTGGCACACCCAGAGCAGAAGTTCTACTTCAGCCAGATCAGGCCTGCAAAGAAACTGCCTTTCACAGGCCTTTGGAAGAGATGTTCCCGGTAGGCTGTAAGAGCACTGTGCAGAGCGAGTTGTTTCTTAGCTTCCCAAAGAGCTGGAAGCAAGATGCTCTGCGGCCCAACTCTCCCTTTGGAAAGAAGCGCGCACGTTGTGCCTTTCAGCTCTAGGGCCATGTGGCACACCCAGAGCAAAAGTTCCACTTCAGCCAGATCAGGCCTGCAAAGAAAATGCGTTTCACAGGCCTTTGTAACAGATGTTCCCGGTAGGCTGTAAGAGCACTGTACAGAGCGAGTTGTTTCTTAGCTTCCCAAAGAGCTGGAAGCAAGATGCTGAGGGGCCCAACTCACCCTTTGGAAAGAACCTGCACGTTTTGCCTTTCAGCTCTAGGGCCATGTGGCACACCCAGAGCAGAAGTTCTACTTCAGCCAGATCAGGCCTGCAAAGAAAATGCGTTTCACAGGCCTTTGGAAGAGATGTTCCCGGTAGGCTGTAAGAGCACTGTGCAGAGCGAGTTGTTTCTTCGCTTCACAAAGAGATGGAAGCAAGCTTCTCTGGGCTCCAAATCGCCCTTTGGAACTGAGACTGCACGTTGTTCCTTTCAGCTCTAGGGCAATGTAGCACACCCAGAGCAGAAGTTCTACTTCAGCCAGATCAGGCCTGCAAAGAAACTGCGTTTCACAGGCCTTTGTAAGAGATGTTCCCGGTAGGCTGTAAGAGCACTGTGCAGAGCGAGTTGTTTCTCAGCTTCCAAAGAGCTGGAAGCAAGATGCTTTGGGGACCAACTCGCCCTTTGGATAGGAGACTGCACGTTGTGTCTTTCAGCTCTTGGGCTATGTAGCACACCCGGAGCAGAATTCTACTTCAGATACATCAGGACTGCAAAGAAACTGCGTTTCACAGGCCTTCGTAAGAGATGTTCCCGGTAGGCTGTAAGAGCGCTGTGCAGAGCGAGTTGTTTCTTAGCTTCCCAAAGAGCTGTAAGCAAGATGCTGTGGGGCCCAACTCGCCCTTTGGAAAGAAGCCTGCACGTTGTGCCTTTCAGCTCTAGGGCAAAGTAGCACACCCAGAGCAGAAGTCCTACTTCAGCCAGATCAGGCCTGCAAAGAAACTGCGTTTCACAGGCCTTTGGAAGAGATGTTCCCACTAGGCTGTAAGAGCACTGTGCAGAGCGAGTTGTTTCTTAGCTTCCCAAAGAGCTGGAAGCAAGATGCTGTGGGGCCCAACTCGCCCTTTGGAAGAAGCCTGCACGTTGTGCCTTTCAGCTCTAGGGCAAAGTAGCACACCCAGAGCAGAAGTCCTACTTCAGCCAGATCAGGCCTGCAAAGAAGCTGCATTTCGCGGGCCTTTGTAAGAGATGTTCCCG
Organism: Equus przewalskii; assembly: GCF_037783145.1. Taxonomy (NCBI): domain Eukaryota; kingdom Metazoa; phylum Chordata; class Mammalia; order Perissodactyla; family Equidae; genus Equus; species Equus przewalskii. Next base: position 59,352 of record NW_027228426.1, read on the forward strand.
GTAGGCTGTAAGAGCACTGTGCAGAGCGAGTTGTTTCTTAGCTGCCGAAAGAGCTGGAAGCTGGACCTGAGGGACTTGTCTACCCTTGTGGAAACAAGGCAGGACTTTGTGCCTTCAGCTCTAGCGCCATGTAGGACCCGGCAGAGCAGAAGTTCTACTTCAGCCACATGAGGGCTGGGAAGAAACAGCGTTTCGCAGGCCTTTGTAAGACTCGTTCCCTGTAGGCTGTAAAACACCAGTGCAGAGCAAGTTGTTTCTTAGCTGCCCAAAGAGGTGGAATCCCCACGCTGAGGGGCCTGTCTGCCCTTGAGGAGTCAAGGCAGGACTTTGAGCCTTGCAACTCTAGGCCAATGTGGGACACGGCATAGCAGCAGTTCTACCTCAGCGAGATAAGGCCTGCAAAGAAACTGCATTTCTCAGGCCTTTGCAAGAGATGCTCCCGGTTGGCTGTAAGAGAGGTCTGCAGAGCGAGTTGTTTCTTAGCTTCCCAAAGAGCTGGAAGCAAGAGGCTTTGGGGCCCAACACGCCGTTTGGAAAGAAGCCTGCACGTTGTGTCTTAAAGCTCTAGGGCCATGTGGCACACCCAGAGCAGAAGTTCTACTTCAGCCAGATCAGGCCTGCAAAGAAACTGCCTTTCACAGGCCTTTGTAAGAGATGTTCCCGGTAGGCTGTAAGAGCACTGTGCAGAGCGAGTTGTTTCTTAGCTTCCCAAAGAGCTGGAAGCAAGATGCTCTGCGGCCCAACTCTCCCTTTGGAAAGAAGCGTGCACGTTGTGCCTTTCAGCTCTAGGGCCATGTGGCACACCCAGAGCAAAAGTTCCACTTCAGCCAGATCAGGCCTGCAAAGAAAATGCGTTTCACAGGCCTTTGGAAGAGATGTTCACGGTAGGCTGTAAGAGCACTGTGCAGAGCGAGTTGCTTCTTCGCTTCACAAAGAGCTGGAAGCAAGATTCTCTGGGCCACAAATCGCCCTTTGGAACTGAGACTGCACGTTGTTCCTTTCAGCTCTAGGGCAATGTAGCACACCCAGAGCAGAAGTTCTACTTCAGCCAGATCAGGCCTGCAAAGAAACTGCGTTTCACAGGCCTTTGTAAGAGATGTTCCCGGTAGGCTGTAAGAGCACTGTGCAGAGCGAGTTGTTTCTCAGCTTCCAAAGAGCTGGAAGCAAGATGCTTTGGGGACCAACTCGCCCTTTGGATAGGAGACTGCACGTTGTGTCTTTCAGCTCTTGGGCTATGTAGCACACCCGCAGCAGAATTCTACTTCAGATACATCAGGACTGCAAAGAAACTGCGTTTCACAGGCCTTCGTAAGAGATGTTCCCGGTAGGCTGTAAGAGCGCTGTGCAGAGCGAGTTCTTTCTTAGCTTCCCAAAGAGCTGGAAGCAAGATGCTCTGGGTCCCACCTCCCCCTTTTTTAAGAAGCCTGCACGTTGTGCCTTTGAGCTCTAGGTCAATGTGGCACATCCAGAGCAGAAGTTCCACTTCAGCCAGATCAGGCCTGCAAAGAAACTGCGTTTCACAGGCCTTTGGAAGAGATGTTCCCGGTAGGCTGTAAGAGCACTGTGCAGAGCGAGTTGTTTCTTAGCTTCCCAAAGAGCTGGAAGCAAGATGCTGTGTGGCCCAACTCTCCCTTTGGAAAGAAGCCTGCACGTTGTGCCTTTCAGCTCTAGGGCCATGTGGCACACCCAGAGCAAAAGTTCCACTTCAGCCAGATCAGGCCTGCAAAGAAAATGCGTTTCACAGGCCTTTGTAAGAGATGTTCCCGCTAGGCTGTAAGAGCACTGTACAGAGCGAGTTGTTTCTTAGCTTCCCAAAGAGCTGGAAGCAAGATGCTGAGGGGCCCAACTCACCCTTTGGAAAGAAGCCTGCACGTTGTGCCTTTCAGCTCTAGGGCCATGTGGCACACCCAGAGCAGAAGTCCTACTTCAGCCAGATCAGGCCTGCAAAGAAACTGCGTTTCACAGGCCTTTGGAAGAGATGCTCCCGGTAGGCTGTAAGAGCACTGTGCAGAGCGAGTTGTTTCTTAGCTTCCCAAAGAGCTGGAAGCAAGATGCTGTGGGGCCCAACTCGCCCTTTGGAAAGAAGCCTGCACGTTGTGCCTTTCAGCTCTAGGGCAAAGTAGCACACCCAGAGCAGAAGTCCTACTTCAGCCAGATCAGGCCTGCAAAGAAACTGCGTTTCACAGGCCTTTGGAAGAGATGCTCCCCATAGGCTGTAAGAGCACTGTGCAGAGCGAGTGGTTTCTTAGCTTCCCAAAGTGCTGGAAGCAAGATGCTGAGGGACCCAACGCGCCCTTTGGAAAGAAGCCTGCACGTTGTGCCTTTCAGCTCTAGGGCAAAGTAACACACCCAGAGCAGAAGTGCTACTTCAGCCAGATCAGGCCTGCAAAGAAACTGCGTTTCACAGGCCTTCGGAAGAGATGTTCCCCGTAGGCTGTAAGAGCACTGTGCAGAGCGAGTTGTTTCTTAGCTTCCCAAAGAGCTGGAAGCAAGATGCTGTGGGGCCCAACTCGCCCTTTGGAAAGAAGCCTGCACGTTGTGCCTTTCAGCTCTAGGGCAAAGTAGCACACCCAGAGCAGAAGTCCTACTTCAGCCAGATCAGGCCTGCAAAGAAACTGCGTTTCACAGGCCTTTGGAAGAGATGTTCCCACTAGGCTGTAAGAGCACTGTGCAGAGCGAGTTGTTTCTTAGCTTCCCAAAGAGCTGGAAGCAAGATGCTGTGGGGCCCAACTCGCCCTTTGGAAGAAGCCTGCACGTTGTGCCTTTCAGCTCTAGGGCAAAGTAGCACACCCAGAGCAGAAGTCCTACTTCAGCCAGATCAGGCCTGCAAAGAAGCTGCATTTCGCGGGCCTTTGTAAGAGATGTTCCCGGTAGGCTGTAAGAGCACTGTGCAGAGCGAGTTGTTTCTTAGCTGCCGAAAGAGCTGGAAGCTGGACCTGAGGGACTTGTCTACCCTTGTGGAAACAAGGCAGGACTTTGTGCCTTCAGCTCTAGCGCCATGTAGGACCCGGCAGAGCAGAAGTTCTACTTCAGCCACATGAGGGCTGGGAAGAAACAGCGTTTCGCAGGCCTTTGTAAGACTCGTTCCCTGTAGGCTGTAAAACACCAGTGCAGAGCAAGTTGTTTCTTAGCTGCCCAAAGAGGTGGAATCCCCACGCTGAGGGGCCTGTCTGCCCCTGAGGAGTCAAGGCAGGACTTTGAGCCTTGCAACTCTAGGCCAATGTGGGACACGGCATAGCAGCAGTTCTACCTCAGCGAGATAAGGCCTGCAAAGAAACTGCATTTCTCAGGCCTTTGCAAGAGATGCTCCCGGTTGGCTGTAAGAGAGGTCTGCAGAGCGAGTTGTTTCTTAGCTTCCCAAAGAGCTGGAAGCAAGAGGCTTTGGGGCCCAACACGCCGTTTGGAAAGAAGCCTGCACGTTGTGTCTTAAAGCTCTAGGGCCATGTGGCACACCGAGAGCAGAAGTTCTACTTCAGCCAGATCAGGCCTGCAAAGAAACTGCCTTTCACAGGCCTTTGTAAGAGATGTTCCCGGTAGGCTGTAAGAGCACTGTGCAGAGCGAGTTGTTTCTTAGCTTCCCAAAGAGCTGGAAGCAAGATGCTCTGCGGCCCAACTCTCCCTTTGGAAAGAAGCGTGCACGTTGTGCCTTTCAGCTCTAGGGCCATGTGGCACACCCAGAGCAAAAGTTGCACTTCAGCCAGATCAGGCCTGCAAAGAAAATGCGTGTCACAGGCCTTTGTAACAGATGTTCCCGGTAGGCTGTAAGAGCACTGTACAGAGCGAGTTGTTTCTTAGCTTCCCAAAGAGCTGGAAGCAAGATGCTGAGGGGCCCAACTCACCCTTTGGAAAGAAGCCTGCACGTTTTGCCTTTCAGCTCTAGGGCCATGTGGCACACCCAGAGCAGAAGTTCTACTTCAGCCAGATCAGGCCTGCAAAGAAAATGCGTTTCACAGGCCTTCGGAAGAGATGTTCCCGGTAGGCTGTAAGAGCGCTGTGCAGAGCGAGTTCTTTCTTCGCTTCACAAAGAGATGGAAGCAAGATGCTCTGGGTCCCACCTCCCCCTTTTTTAAGAAGCCTGCACGTTTTGCCTTTGAGCTCTAGGTCAATGTGGCACATCCAGAGCAGAAGTTCCACTTCAGCCAGATCAGGCCTGCAAAGAAACTGCGTTTCACAGGCCTTTGGAAGAGATGTTGCCGGTAGGCTGTAAGAGCACTGTGCAGAGCGAGTTGTTTCTTAGCTTCCCAAAGAGCTGGAAGCAAGATGCTGTGGGGCCCAACTCTCCCTTTGGAAAGAAGCCTGCACGTTGTGCCTTTCAGCTCTAGGGCCATGTGGCACACCCAGAGCAAAAGTTCCACTTCAGCCAGATCAGGCCTGCAAAGAAAATGCGTTTCACAGGCCTTTGTAAGAGATGTTCCCGCTAGGCTGTAAGAGCACTGTACAGAGCGAGTTGTTTCTTAGCTTCCCAAAGAGCTGGAAGCAAGATGCTGAGGGGCCCAACTCACCCTTTGGAAAGAAGCCTGCACGTTGTGCCTTTCAGCTCTAGGGCCATGTGGCACACCCAGAGCAGAAGTGCTACTTCAGCCAGATCAGGCCTGCAAAGAAACTGCGTTTCACAGGCCTTTGGAAGACATGCTCCCGGTAGGCTTTAAGAGCACTGTGCAGAGCGAGTTGTTTCTTAGCTGCCGAAAGAGCTGGAAGCTGGACCTGAGGGACTTGTCTACCCTTGTGGAAACAAGGCAGGACTTTGTGCCTTGCAGCTCTAGCGCCATGTAGGACCCGGCAGAGCAGAAGTTCTACTTCAGCCACATCAGGGCTGGGAAGAAACTGCGTTTCACAGGCCTTTGTAAGACTCGTTCCCTGTAGGCTGTAAAACACCAGTGCAGAGCAAGTTGTTTCTTAGCGGCCTAAAGAAGTTGAAGCCCCACGCTGTGGGGCCTGTCTGCCCTTGAGGAGTCAAGGCAGGACTTTGAGCCTTGCAACTCTAGGCCGAAGTAGGATATGGCATAGAAGCAGTTCTACCTCAGCGAGATAAGGCCTGCAAAGAAACTGCATTTCTCAGGCCTTTGCAAGAGATGCTCCCGGTTGGCTGTAAGAGAGGTCTGCAGAGCGAGTTGTTTCTTAGCTTCCCAAAGAGCTGGAAGCAAGAGGCTTTGGGGCCCAACACGCCGTTTGGAAAGAAGCCTGCACGTTGTGTCTTAAAGCTCTAGGGCCATGTGGCACACCCAGAGCAGAAGTTCTACTTCAGCCAGATCAGGCCTGCAAAGAAACTGCCTTTCACAGGCCTTTGTAAGAGATGTTCCCGGTAGGCTGTAAGAGCACTGTACAGAGCGAGTTGTTTCTTAGCTTCCCAAAGAGCTGGAAGCAAGATGCTCTGCAGCCCAACTCTCCCTTTGGAAAGAAGCGTGCACGTTGTGCCTTTCAGCTCTAGGGCCATGTGGCACACCCAGAGCAAAAGTTGCACTTCAGCCAGATCAGGCCTGCAAAGAAAATGCGTGTCACAGGCCTTTGTAACAGATGTTCCCGGTAGGCTGTAAGAGCACTGTACAGAGCGAGTTGTTTCTTAGCTTCCCAAAGAGCTGGAAGCAAGATGCTGAGGGGCCCAACTCACCCTTTGGAAAGAAGCCTGCACGTTTTGCCTTTCAGCTCTAGGGCCATGTGGCACACCCAGAGCAGAAGTTCTACTTCAGCCAGATCAGGCCTGCAAAGAAAATGCGTTTCACAGGCCTTCGGAAGAGATGTTCCCGGTAGGCTGTAAGAGCGCTGTGCAGAGCGAGTTCTTTCTTCGCTTCACAAAGAGATGGAAGCAAGATGCTCTGGGTCCCACCTCCCCCTTTTTTAAGAAGCCTGCACGTTTTGCCTTTGAGCTCTAGGTCAATGTGGCACATCCAGAGCAGAAGTTCCACTTCAGCCAGATCAGGCCTGCAAAGAAACTGCGTTTCACAGGCCTTTGGAAGAGATGTTGCCGGTAGGCTGTAAGAGCACTGTGCAGAGCGAGTTGTTTCTTAGCTTCCCAAAGAGCTGGAAGCAAGATGCTGTGGGGCCCAACTCTCCCTTTGGAAAGAAGCCTGCACGTTGTGCCTTTCAGCTCTAGGGCCATGTGGCACACCCAGAGCCAAAGTTCCACTTCAGCCAGATCAGGCCTGCAAAGAAAATGCGTTTCACAGGCCTTTGTAAGAGATGTTCCCGCTAGGCTGTAAGAGCACTGTACAGAGCGAGTTGTTTCTTAGCTTCCCAAAGAGCTGGAAGCAAGATGCTGAGGGGCCCAACTCACCCTTTGGAAAGAAGCCTGCACGTTGTGCCTTTCAGCTCTAGGGCCATGTGGCACACCCAGAGCAGAAGTCCTACTTCAGCCAGATCAGGCCTGCAAAGAAACTGCGTTTCACAGGCCTTTGGAAGACATGCTCCCGGTAGGCTGTAAGAGCACTGTGCAGAGCGAGTTGTTTCTTAGCTTCCCAAAGAGCTGGAAGCAAGATGCTGTGGGGCCCAACTCGCCCTTTGGAAAGAAGCCTGCACGTTGTGCCTTTCAGCTCTAGGGCCATGTGGCCCACCCAGAGCAGAAGTCCCACTTCAGCCACATCAGGCCTGCAAGGAATCTGCGTTTCACAGGCCTTTGGAAGAGATGTTCCCGGTAAGCTGTAAGAGCACTGTGCAGAGCGAGTTGTTTCTTAGCTTCCCAAAGAGCTGGAAGCAAGATGCTGTGGGGCCCAACTCGCCCTTTGGAAAGAAGCCTGCATGTTGTGCCTTTCAGCTCTAGGGCCATGTGGCACACCCAGAGCAGAAATTCTACTTCAGCCAGATCAGGCCTGCAAAGAAACTGCGTTTCACAGGCCTTTGGAAGAGATGTTCCCGGTAGGCTGTAAGAGCACTGTGCAGAGCGAGTGGTTTCTTCGCTTCCCAAAGAGCTGGAAGCAAGATGCTCTGAGGCCCAACTCGCCCTTTGGAAAGAAGCCTGCACGTTGTGCCTTTCAGCTCTAGGGAAATGTGGCACACCCAGAGCAAAGTTCTACTTCAGCCAGATCAGGCCTGCAAAGAAACTGCGTTTCACAGGCCTTTGGAAGAGATGCTCCCGGTAGGCTGTAAGAGCACTGTGCAGAGCGAGTTGTTTCTTAGCTTCCCAAAGAGCTGGAAGCAAGATGCTGTGGGGCCCAACTCGCCCTTTGGAAAGAAGCCTGCACGTAGTGCCTTTCAGCTCTAGGGCAATGTAGCACACCCAGAGCAGAAGTCCTACTTCAGCCAGATCAGGCTTGCAAAGAAACTGCGTTTCACAGGCCTTTGGAAGAGATGTTCCCGGTAGGCTGTAAGAGCACTGTGCAGAGCGAGTTGTTTCTTAGCTGCCGAAAGAGCTGGAATCTGGACCTGAGGGACTTGTCTACCCTTGCGGAAACAAGGCAAGACTTTGTGCCTTGCAGCTCTAGCGCCATGTAGGACCCGGCAGAGCAGAAGTTCTACTTCAGCCTGATCAGGGCTGGGAAGAAACTGCGTTTCACAGGCCTTTGGAAGAGATGTTCCCGGTAGGCTGTAAGAGCACTGTGCAGAGCGAGTGGTTTCTTAGCTTCCCAAAGAGCTGGAAGCAAGATGCTGTGGGGCCCAACTCGCCCTTTGGAAAGAAGCCTGCACGTTGTGCCTTTCAGCTCTAGGGCAAAGTAGCACACCCAGAGCAGAAGTCCTACTTCAGCCAGATCAGGCCTGCAAAGAAACTGCGTTTCACAGGCCTTTGGAAGAGATGTTCCCGGTAGGCTGTAAGAGCACTGTGCAGAGCGAGTTGTTTCTCAGCTTCCAAAGAGCTGGAAGCAAGATGCTTTGGGGACCAACTCGCCCTTTGGATAGGAGACTGCACGTTGTGTCTTTCAGCTCTTGGGCTATGTAGCACACCCGCAGCAGAATTCTACTTCAGATACATCAGGACTGCAAAGAAACTGCGTTTCACAGGCCTTCGTAAGAGATGTTCCCGGTAGGCTGTAAGAGCGCTGTGCAGAGCGAGTTCTTTCTTAGCTTCCCAAAGAGCTGGAAGCAAGATGCTCTGGGTCCCACCTCCCCCTTTTTTAAGAAGCCTGCACGTTGTGCCTTTGAGCTCTAGGTCAATGTGGCACATCCAGAGCAGAAGTTCCACTTCAGCCAGATCAGGCCTGCAAAGAAACTGCGTTTCACAGGCCTTTGGAAGAGATGTTCTCACTTGGTTGGAAGAGCACTGTGCAGAACGAGTTGTTTCTTAGCTTCCCAAAGAGCTGGAAGCAAGATGCTGTGGGGCCCAACTCGCCCTTTGGAAAGAAGCCTGCACGTTGTGCCTTTCAGCTCTAGGGCAAAGTAGCACACCTAGAGCAGAAGCCCTACTTCAGCCAGATCAGGCCTGCAAAGAAACTGCGTTTCACAGGCCTTTGGAAGAGATGTTCCCGGTAGGCTGTAAGAGCACTGTGCAGAGCGAGTTGTTTCTTAGCTGCCGAAAGAGCTGGAAGCTGGACCTGAGGGACTTGTCTACCCTTGTGGAAACAAGGCAGGACTTTGTGCCTTGCAGCTCTAGCGCCATGTAGGACCCGGCAGAGCAGAAGTTCTACTTCAGCCACATCAGGGCTGGGAAGAAACTGCGTTTCACAGGCCTTTGTAAGACTCGTTCCCTGTAGGCTGTAAAACACCAGCGCAGAGCAAGTTGTTTCTTCGCGGCCTAAAGCGGTTGAAGCCCCACGCCTTGGGGCCTGTCTGCCCTTGAGGAGTCAAGGCAGGACTTTGAGCCTTGCAACTCTAGGCCGAAGTAGGATATGGCATAGAAGCAGTTCTACCTCAGCGAGATAAGGCCTGCAAAGAAACTGCATTTCTCAGGCCTTTGCAAGAGATGCTCCCGGTTGGCTGTAAGAGAGGTCTGCAGAGCGAGTTGTTTCTTAGCTTCCCAAAGAGCTGGAAGCAAGAGGCTTTGGGGCCCAACACGCCGTTTGGAAAGAAGCCTGCACGTTGTGTCTTAAAGCTCTAGGGCCATGTGGCACACCCAGAGCAGAAGTTCTACTTCAGCCAGATCAGGCCTGCAAAGAAACTGCCTTTCACAGGCCTTTGGAAGAGATGTTCCCGGTAGGCTGTAAGAGCACTGTGCAGAGCGAGTTGTTTCTTAGCTTCCCAAAGAGCTGGAAGCAAGATGCTCTGCGGCCCAACTCTCCCTTTGGAAAGAAGCGCGCACGTTGTGCCTTTCAGCTCTAGGGCCATGTGGCACACCCAGAGCAAAAGTTCCACTTCAGCCAGATCAGGCCTGCAAAGAAAATGCGTTTCACAGGCCTTTGTAACAGATGTTCCCGGTAGGCTGTAAGAGCACTGTACAGAGCGAGTTGTTTCTTAGCTTCCCAAAGAGCTGGAAGCAAGATGCTGAGGGGCCCAACTCACCCTTTGGAAAGAAGCCTGCACGTTTTGCCTTTCAGCTCTAGGGCCATGTGGCACACCCAGAGCAGAAGTTCTACTTCAGCCAGATCAGGCCTGCAAAGAAAATGCGTTTCACAGGCCTTTGGAAGAGATGTTCCCGGTAGGCTGTAAGAGCACTGTGCAGAGCGAGTTGTTTCTTCGCTTCACAAAGAGATGGAAGCAAGCTTCTCTGGGCTCCAAATCGCCCTTTGGAACTGAGACTGCACGTTGTTCCTTTCAGCTCTAGGGCAATGTAGCACACCCAGAGCAGAAGTTCTACTTCAGCCAGATCAGGCCTGCAAAGAAACTGCGTTTCACAGGCCTTTGTAAGAGATGTTCCCGGTAGGCTGTAAGAGCACTGTGCAGAGCGAGTTGTTTCTCAGCTTCCAAAGAGCTGGAAGCAAGATGCTTTGGGGACCAACTCGCCCTTTGGATAGGAGACTGCACGTTGTGTCTTTCAGCTCTTGGGCTATGTAGCACACCCGGAGCAGAATTCTACTTCAGATACATCAGGACTGCAAAGAAACTGCGTTTCACAGGCCTTCGTAAGAGATGTTCCCGGTAGGCTGTAAGAGCGCTGTGCAGAGCGAGTTCTTTCTTAGCTTCCCAAAGAGCTGGAAGCAAGATGCTCTGGGTCCCACCTCCCCCTTTTTTAAGAAGCCTGCACGTTGTGCCTTTGAGCTCTAGGTCAATGTGGCACATACAGAGCAGAAGTTCCACTTCAGCCAGATCAGGCCTGCTAAGAAACTGCGTTTCACAGGCCTTTGGAAGAGATGTTCCCGCTAGGCTGTAAGAGCACTGTACAGAGCGAGTTGTTTCTTAGCTTCCCAAAGAGCTGGAAGCAAGATGCTGAGGGGCCCAACTCACCCTTTGGAAAGAAGCCTGCACGTTGTGCCTTTCAGCTCTAGGGCCATGTGGCACACCCAGAGCAGAAGTCCTACTTCAGCCAGATCAGGCCTGCAAAGAAACTGCGTTTCACAGGCCTTTGGAAGAGATGTTCCCGGTAGGCTGTAAGAGCACTGTGCAGAGCGAGTTGTTTCTTAGCTTCCCAAAGAGCTGGAAGCAAGATGCTGTGGGGCCCAACTCGCCCTTTGGAAAGAAGCCTGCACGTTGTGCCTTTCAGCTCTAGGGCGAAGTAGCACACCCAGAGCAGAAGTCCTACTTCAGCCAGATCAGGCCTGCAAAGAAACTGCGTTTCACAGGCCTTTGGAAGAGATGTTCCCACTAGGCTGTAAGAGCACTGTGCAGAGCGAGTGGTTTCTTAGCTTCCCAAAGAGCTGGAAGCAAGATGCTGTGGGGCCCAACTCGCCCTTTGGAAAGAAGCCTGCACGTTGTGCCTTTCAGCTCTAGGGCAAAGTAGCACACCCAGAGCAGAAGTCCTACTTCAGCCAGATCAGGCCTGCAAAGAAACTGCGTTTCACAGGCCTTTGGAAGAGATGTTCCCGGTAGGCTGTAAGAGCACTGTGCAGAGCGAGTTGTTTCTTAGCTTCCCAAAGAGCTGGAAGCAAGATGCTGTGGGGCCCAACTCGCCCTTTGGAAAGAAGCCTGCACGTTGTGCCTTTCAGCTCTAGGGCAAAGTAGCACACCCAGAGCAGAAGTCCTACTTCAGCCAGATCAGGCCTGCAAAGAAACTGCGTTTCACAGGCCTTTGGAAGAGATGTTCCCGGTAGGCTGTAAGAGCACTGTGCAGAGCGAGTTGTTTCTCAGCTTCCAAAGAGCTGGAAGCAAGATGCTTTGGGGACCAACTCGCCCTTTGGATAGGAGACTGCACGTTGTGTCTTTCAGCTCTTGGGCTATGTAGCACACCCGGAGCAGAATTCTACTTCAGATACATCAGGACTGCAAAGAAACTGCGTTTCACAGGCCTTCGTAAGAGATGTTCCCGGTAGGCTGTAAGAGCGCTGTGCAGAGCGAGTTCTTTCTTAGCTTCCCAAAGAGCTGGAAGCAAGAGGCTCTGGGTCCCACCTCCCCCTTTTTTAAGAAGCCTGCACGTTGTGCCTTTGAGCTCTAGGTCAATGTGGCACATCCAGAGCAGAAGTTCCACTTCAGCCAGATCAGGCCTGCAAAGAAACTGCGTTTCACAGGCCTTTGGAAGAGATGTTCCCGGTAGGCTGTAAGAGCACTGTGCAGAGCGAGTTGTTTCTTAGCTTCCCAAAGAGCTGGAAGCAAGATGCTGTGTGGCCCAACTCTCCCTTTGGAAAGAAGCCTGCACGTTGTGCCTTTCAGCTCTAGGGCCATGTGGCACACCCAGAGCCAAAGTTCCACTTCAGCCAGATCAGGCCTGCAAAGAAAATGCGTTTCACAGGCCTTTGTAAGAGATGTTCCCGCTAGGCTGTAAGAGCACTGTACAGAGCGAGTTGTTTCTTAGCTTCCCAAAGAGCTGGAAGCAAGATGCTGAGGGGCCCAACTCACCCTTTGGAAAGAAGCCTGCACGTTGTGCCTTTCAGCTCTAGGGCCATGTGGCACACCCAGAGCAGAAGTCCTACTTCAGCCAGATCAGGCCTGCAAAGAAACTCCGTTTCACAGGCCTTTGGAAGAGATGCTCCCGGTAGGCTGTAAGAGCACTGTGCAGAGCGAGTTGTTTCTTAGCTGCCGAAAGACCTGGAATCTGGACCTGAGGGACTTGTCTACCCTTGCGGAAACAAGGCAAGACTTTGTGCCTTGCAGCTCTTGCGCCATGTAGGACCCGGCAGAGCAGAAGTTCTACTTCAGCCTGATCAGGGCTGGGAAGAAACTGCGTTTCACAGGCCTTTGGAAGAGATGTTCCCGGTAGGCTGTAAGAGCACTGTGCAGAGCGAGTTGTTTCTTCGCTTCCCAAACAGCTGGAAGCAAGATGCTGTGGGGCCCAACTCGCCCTTTGGAAAGAAGCCTGCACGTTGTGCCTTTCAGCTCTAGGGCAAAGTAGCACACCCAGAGCAGAAGTCCTACTTCAGCCACATCAGGCCTGCAAGGAATCTGCGTTTCACAGGCCTTTGGAAGAGATGTTCCCGGTAAGCTGTGAGAGCACTGTGCAGAGCGAGTTGTTTCTTAGCTTCCCAAAGAGCTGGAAGCAAGATGCTGTGGGGCCCAACTCGCCCTTTGGAAAGAAGCCTGCACGTTGTGCCTTTCAGCTCTAGGGCCATGTGGCACACCCAGAGCAGAAATTCTACTTCAGCCAGATCAGGCCTGCAAAGAAACTGCGTTTCACAGGCCTTTGGAAGAGATGTTCCCGGTAGGCTGTAAGAGCACTGTGCAGAGCGAGTGGTTTCTTCGCTTCCCAAAGAGCTGGAAGCAAGATGCTCTGAGGCCCAACTCGCCCTTTGGAAAGAAGCCTGCACGTTGTGCCTTTCAGCTCTAGGGAAATGTGGCACACCCAGAGCAAAGTTCTACTTCAGCCAGATCAGGCCTGCAAAGAAACTGCGTTTCACAGGCCTTTGGAAGAGATGCTCCCGGTAGGCTGTAAGAGCACTGTGCAGAGCGAGTTGTTTCTTAGCTTCCCAAAGAGCTGGAAGCAAGATGCTGTGGGGCCCAACTCGCCCTTTGGAAAGAAGCCTGCACGTTGTGCCTTTCAGCTCTTGGGCAATGTAGCACACCCAGAGCAGAAGTCCTACTTCAGCCAGATCAGGCTTGCAAAGAAACTGCGTTTCACAGGCCTTTGGAAGAGATGTTCCCGGTAGGCTGTAAGAGCACTGTGCAGAGCGAGTTGTTTCTTAGCTGCCGAAAGAGCTGGAATCTGGACCTGAGGGACTTGTCTACCCTTGCGGAAACAAGGCAAGACTTTGTGCCTTGCAGCTCTAGCGCCATGTAGGACCCGGCAGAGCAGAAGTTCTACTTCAGCCTGATCAGGGCTGGGAAGAAACTGCATTTCACAGGCCTTTGGAAGAGATGTTCCCGGTAGGCTGTAAGAGCACTGTGCAGAGCGAGTTGTTTCTTCGCTTCCCAAAGAGCTGGAAGCAAGATGCTGTGGGGCCCAACTCGCCCTTTGGAAAGTAGCCTGCACGTTGCGCCTTTCAGCTCTAGGGCAAAGTAGCACACGGAGAGCAGAAGTCCTACTTCAGGCAGATCAGGCCTGCAAAGAAACTGCGTTTCACAGGCCTTTGGAAGAGATGTTCCCGGTTGGCCGTAAGAGCACTCTGCAGAGCGAGTGGTTTCTTAGCTTCCCAAAGAGCTGGAAGCAAGATGCTGTGGGGCCCAACTCGCCCTTTGGAAAGAAGCCTGCGGATTGTGCCTTTCAGCTCCAGGGCAACGTAGCACACCCAGAGCAGAAGTTCTATTTCAGCCAGATCAGGCCTGCAAAGAAACTGCGTTTCTCAGGCCTTTGTAAGAGATGTTCCCGGTAGGCTGTAAGAGCACTGTGCAGAGCGAGTTGTTTCTTAGCTTCCCAAAGAACTGGAAGCAAGATGCTGTGGGGCCCATCTCGCCCTTTGGAAAGTAGCCTGCACATTGCGCCTTTCAGCTCTAGGGCAAAGTAGCACACGGAGAGCAGAAGTCCTACTTCAGGCAGATCAGGCCTGCAAAGAAACTGCGTTTCACAGGCCTTTGGAAGAGATGTTCCCGGTAGGCTGTAAGAGCACTGTGCAGAGCGAGTTGTTTCTTAGCTTCCCAAAGAGCTGGAAGCAAGATGCTGTGGGGCCCAACTCGCCCTTTGGAAAGAAGCCTGCACGTTGTGCCTTTCAGCTCTAGGGCAAAGTAGCACACCCAGAGCAGAAGTCCTACTTCAGCCAGATCAGGCCTGCAAAGAAACTGCGTTTCACAGGCCTTTGGAAGCGAAGTTCCAGGTAGGCTGTAAAAGCACTGTGCAGAGCGAGTGGTTTCTTAGCTTCCCAAAGAGCTGGAAGCAAGATGCTGTGGGGCCCAACTCGCCCTTTGGAAAGAAACCTGCACGTTGTGCCTTTCAGCTCTAGGGCAAAGTAGCACACCCACAGCAGAATTCCTACTTCAGCCAGATCAGGCCTGCAAAGAAACTGCGTTTCACAGGCCTTTGGAAGACATGTTCCCAGTAGGCTGTAAGAGCACTGTGCAGAGCGAGTTGTTTCTTAGCTTCCCAAAGAGCTGGAAGCAAGATGCTGTGGGGCCCAACTCGCCCTTTGGAAAGACGCCTGCACGTTGTGCCTTTCAGCTCTAGGGCAAAGTAGCACACCCAGAGCAGAAGTCCTACTTCAGCCAGATCAGGCCTGCAAAGAAACTGCGTTTCACAGGCCTTTGGAAGAGATGTTCCCGGTAGGCTGTAAGAGCACTGTGCAGAGCGAGTTGTTTCTTAGCTGCCGAAAGAGCTGGAAGCTGGACCTGAGGGACTTGTCTACCCTTGTGGAAACAAGGCAGGACTTTGTGCCTTCAGCTCTAGCGCCATGTAGGACCCGGCAGAGCAGAAGTTCTACTTCAGCCACATGAGGGCTGGGAAGAAACAGCGTTTCGCAGGCCTTTGTAAGACTCGTTCCCTGTAGGCTGTAAAACACCAGTGCAGAGCAAGTTGTTTCTTAGCTGCCCAAAGAGGTGGAATCCCCACGCTGAGGGGCCTGTCTGCCCTTGAGGAGTCAAGGCAGGACTTTGAGCCTTGCAACTCTAGGCCAATGTGGGACACGGCATAGCAGCAGTTCTACCTCAGCGAGATAAGGCCTGCAAAGAAACTGCATTTCTCAGGCCTTTGCAAGAGATGCTCCCGGTTGGCTGTAAGAGAGGTCTGCAGAGCGAGTTGTTTCTTAGCTTCCCAAAGAGCTGGAAGCAAGAGGCTTTGGGGCCCAACACGCCGTTTGGAAAGAAGCCTGCACGTTGTGTCTTAAAGCTCTAGGGCCATGTGGCACACCGAGAGCAGAAGTTCTACTTCAGCCAGATCAGGCCTGCAAAGAAACTGCCTTTCACAGGCCTTTGTAAGAGATGTTCCCGGTAGGCTGTAAGAGCACTGTGCAGAGCGAGTTGTTTCTTAGCTTCCCAAAGAGCTGGAAGCAAGATGCTCTGCGGCCCAACTCTCCCTTTGGAAAGAAGCGTGCACGTTGTGCCTTTCAGCTCTAGGGCCATGTGGCACACCCAGAGCAAAAGTTCCACTTCAGCCAGATCAGGCCTGCAAAGAAAATGCGTTTCACAGGCCTTTGGAAGAGATGTTCACGGTAGGCTGTAAGAGCACTGTGCAGAGCGAGTTGCTTCTTCGCTTCACAAAGAGCTGGAAGCAAGATTCTCTGGGCCACAAATCGCCCTTTGGAACTGAGACTGCACGTTGTTCCTTTCAGCTCTAGGGCAATGTAGCACACCCAGAGCAGAAGTTCTACTTCAGCCAGATCAGGCCTGCAAAGAAACTGCGTTTCACAGGCCTTTGTAAGAGATGTTCCCGGTAGGCTGTAAGAGCACTGTGCAGAGCGAGTTGTTTCTCAGCTTCCAAAGAGCTGGAAGCAAGATGCTTTGGGGACCAACTCGCCCTTTGGATAGGAGACTGCACGTTGTGTCTTTCAGCTCTTGGGCTATGTAGCACACCCGCAGCAGAATTCTACTTCAGATACATCAGGACTGCAAAGAAACTGCGTTTCACAGGCCTTCGTAAGAGATGTTCCCGGTAGGCTGTAAGAGCGCTGTGCAGAGCGAGTTCTTTCTTAGCTTCCCAAAGAGCTGGAAGCAAGATGCTCTGGGTCCCACCTCCCCCTTTTTTAAGAAGCCTGCACGTTGTGCCTTTGAGCTCTAGGTCAATGTGGCACATCCAGAGCAGAAGTTCCACTTCAGCCAGATCAGGCCTGCAAAGAAACTGCGTTTCACAGGCCTTTGGAAGAGATGTTCCCGGTAGGCTGTAAGAGCACTGTGCAGAGCGAGTTGTTTCTTAGCTTCCCAAAGAGCTGGAAGCAAGATGCTGTGTGGCCCAACTCTCCCTTTGGAAAGAAGCCTGCACGTTGTGCCTTTCAGCTCTAGGGCCATGTGGCACACCCAGAGCAAAAGTTCCACTTCAGCCAGATCAGGCCTGCAAAGAAAATGCGTTTCACAGGCCTTTGTAAGAGATGTTCCCGCTAGGCTGTAAGAGCACTGTACAGAGCGAGTTGTTTCTTAGCTTCCCAAAGAGCTGGAAGCAAGATGCTGAGGGGCCCAACTCACCCTTTGGAAAGAAGCCTGCACGTTGTGCCTTTCAGCTCTAGGGCCATGTGGCACACCCAGAGCAGAAGTCCTACTTCAGCCAGATCAGGCCTGCAAAGAAACTGCGTTTCACAGGCCTTTGGAAGAGATGCTCCCGGTAGGCTGTAAGAGCACTGTGCAGAGCGAGTTGTTTCTTAGCTTCCCAAAGAGCTGGAAGCAAGATGCTGTGGGGCCCAACTCGCCCTTTGGAAAGAAGCCTGCACGTTGTGCCTTTCAGCTCTAGGGCAAAGTAGCACACCCAGAGCAGAAGTCCTACTTCAGCCAGATCAGGCCTGCAAAGAAACTGCGTTTCACAGGCCTTTGGAAGAGATGCTCCCCATAGGCTGTAAGAGCACTGTGCAGAGCGAGTGGTTTCTTAGCTTCCCAAAGTGCTGGAAGCAAGATGCTGAGGGACCCAACGCGCCCTTTGGAAAGAAGCCTGCACGTTGTGCCTTTCAGCTCTAGGGCAAAGTAACACACCCAGAGCAGAAGTGCTACTTCAGCCAGATCAGGCCTGCAAAGAAACTGCGTTTCACAGGCCTTCGGAAGAGATGTTCCCCGTAGGCTGTAAGAGCACTGTGCAGAGCGAGTTGTTTCTTAGCTTCCCAAAGAGCTGGAAGCAAGATGCTGTGGGGCCCAACTCGCCCTTTGGAAAGAAGCCTGCACGTTGTGCCTTTCAGCTCTAGGGCAAAGTAGCACACCCAGAGCAGAAGTCCTACTTCAGCCAGATCAGGCCTGCAAAGAAACTGCGTTTCACAGGCCTTTGGAAGAGATGTTCCCACTAGGCTGTAAGAGCACTGTGCAGAGCGAGTTGTTTCTTAGCTTCCCAAAGAGCTGGAAGCAAGATGCTGTGGGGCCCAACTCGCCCTTTGGAAGAAGCCTGCACGTTGTGCCTTTCAGCTCTAGGGCAAAGTAGCACACCCAGAGCAGAAGTCCTACTTCAGCCAGATCAGGCCTGCAAAGAAGCTGCATTTCGCGGGCCTTTGTAAGAGATGTTCCCGGTAGGCTGTAAGAGCACTGTGCAGAGCGAGTTGTTTCTTAGCTGCCGAAAGAGCTGGAAGCTGGACCTGAGGGACTTGTCTACCCTTGTGGAAACAAGGCAGGACTTTGTGCCTTCAGCTCTAGCGCCATGTAGGACCCGGCAGAGCAGAAGTTCTACTTCAGCCACATGAGGGCTGGGAAGAAACAGCGTTTCGCAGGCCTTTGTAAGACTCGTTCCCTGTAGGCTGTAAAACACCAGTGCAGAGCAAGTTGTTTCTTAGCTGCCCAAAGAGGTGGAATCCCCACGCTGAGGGGCCTGTCTGCCCCTGAGGAGTCAAGGCAGGACTTTGAGCCTTGCAACTCTAGGCCAATGTGGGACACGGCATAGCAGCAGTTCTACCTCAGCGAGATAAGGCCTGCAAAGAAACTGCATTTCTCAGGCCTTTGCAAGAGATGCTCCCGGTTGGCTGTAAGAGAGGTCTGCAGAGCGAGTTGTTTCTTAGCTTCCCAAAGAGCTGGAAGCAAGAGGCTTTGGGGCCCAACACGCCGTTTGGAAAGAAGCCTGCACGTTGTGTCTTAAAGCTCTAGGGCCATGTGGCACACCGAGAGCAGAAGTTCTACTTCAGCCAGATCAGGCCTGCAAAGAAACTGCCTTTCACAGGCCTTTGTAAGAGATGTTCCCGGTAGGCTGTAAGAGCACTGTGCAGAGCGAGTTGTTTCTTAGCTTCCCAAAGAGCTGGAAGCAAGATGCTCTGCGGCCCAACTCTCCCTTTGGAAAGAAGCGTGCACGTTGTGCCTTTCAGCTCTAGGGCCATGTGGCACACCCAGAGCAAAAGTTCCACTTCAGCCAGATCAGGCCTGCAAAGAAAATGCGTTTCACAGGCCTTTGGAAGAGATGTTCACGGTAGGCTGTAAGAGCACTGTGCAGAGCGAGTTGTTTCTTCGCTTCACAAAGAGCTGGAAGCAAGATTCTCTGGGCCCCAAATCGCCCTTTGGAACTGAGACTGCACGTTGTTCCTTTCAGCTCTAGGGCAATGTAGCACACCCAGAGCAGAAGTTCTACTTCAGCCAGATCAGGCCTGCAAAGAAACTGCGTTTCACAGGCCTTTGTAAGAGATGTTCCCGGTAGGCTGTAAGAGCACTGTGCAGAGCGAGTTGTTTCTCAGCTTCCAAAGAGCTGGAAGCAAGATGCTTTGGGGACCAACTCGCCCTTTGGATAGGAGACTGCACGTTGTGTCTTTCAGCTCTTGGGCTATGTAGCACACCCGCAGCAGAATTCTACTTCAGATACATCAGGACTGCAAAGAAACTGCGTTTCACAGGCCTTCGTAAGAGATGTTCCCGGTAGGCTGTAAGAGCGCTGTGCAGAGCGAGTTCTTTCTTAGCTTCCCAAAGAGCTGGAAGCAAGATGCTCTGGGTCCCACCTCCCCCTTTTTTAAGAAGCCTGCACGTTGTGCCTTTGAGCTCTAGGTCAATGTGGCACATCCAGAGCAGAAGTTCCACTTCAGCCAGATCAGGCCTGCAAAGAAACTGCGTTTCACAGGCCTTTGGAAGAGATGTTCCCGGTAGGCTGTAAGAGCACTGTGCAGAGCGAGTTGTTTCTTAGCTTCCCAAAGAGCTGGAAGCAAGATGCTGAGGGGCCCAACTCACCCTTTGGAAAGAAGCCTGCACGTTGTGCCTTTCAGCTCTAGGGCCATGTGGCACACCCAGAGCAGAAGTCCTACTTCAGCCAGATCAGGCCTGCAAAGAAACTGCGTTTCACAGGCCTTTGGAAGAGATGCTCCCGGTAGGCTGTAAGAGCACTGTGCAGAGCGAGTTGTTTCTTAGCTTCCCAAAGAGCTGGAAGCAAGATGCTGTGGGGCCCAACTCGCCCTTTGGAAAGAAGCCTGCACGTAGTGCCTTTCAGCTCTTGGGCAACGTAGCACACCCAGAGCAGAAGTCCTACTTCAGCCAGATCAGGCTTGCAAAGAAACTGCGTTTCACAGGCCTTTGGAAGAGATGTTCCCGGTAGGCTGTAAGAGCACTGTGCAGAGCGAGTTGTTTCTTAGCTGCCGAAAGAGCTGGAAGCTGGACCTGAGGGACTTGTCTACCCTTGTGGAAACAAGGCAGGACTTTGTGCCTTGCAGCTCTAGCGCCATGTAGGACCCGGCAGAGCAGAAGTTCTACTTCAGCCACATCAGGGATGGGAAGAAACTGCGTTTCACAGGCCTTTGTAAGACTCGTTCCCTGTAGGCTGTAAAACACCAGTGCAGAGCAAGTTGTTTCTTAGCGGCCTAAAGAAGTTGAAGCCCCACGCTGTGGGGCCTGTCTGCCCTTGAGGAGTCAAGGCAGGACTTTGAGCCTTGCAACTCTAGGCCGAAGTAGGATATGGCATAGAAGCAGTTCTACCTCAGCGAGATAAGGCCTGCAAAGAAACTGCATTTCTCAGGCCTTTGCAAGAGATGCTCCCGGTTGGCTGTAAGAGAGGTCTGCAGAGCGAGTTGTTTCTTAGCTTCCCAAAGAGCTGGAAGCAAGAGGCTTTGGGGCCCAACACGCCGTTTGGAAAGAAGCCTGCACGTTGTGTCTTAAAGCTCTAGGGCCATGTGGCACACCCAGAGCAGAAGTTCTACTTCAGCCAGATCAGGCCTGCAAAGAAACTGCCTTTCACAGGCCTTTGTAAGAGATGTTCCCGGTAGGCTGTAAGAGCACTGTACAGAGCGAGTTGTTTCTTAGCTTCCCAAAGAGCTGGAAGCAAGATGCTCTGCGGCCCAACTCTCCCTTTGGAAAGAAGCGTGCACGTTGTGCCTTTCAGCTCTAGGGCCATGTGGCACACCCAGAGCAAAAGTTGCACTTCAGCCAGATCAGGCCTGCAAAGAAAATGCGTTTCACAGGCCTTTGTAACAGATGTTCCCGGTAGGCTGTAAGAGCACTGTACAGAGCGAGTTGTTTCTTAGCTTCCCAAAGAGCTGGAAGCAAGATGCTGAGGGGCCCAACTCACCCTTTGGAAAGAAGCCTGCACGTTTTGCCTTTCAGCTCTAGGGCCATGTGGCACACCCAGAGCAGAAGTTCTACTTCAGCCAGATCAGGCCTGCAAAGAAAATGCGTTTCACAGGCCTTCGGAAGAGATGTTCCCGGTAGGCTGTAAGAGCGCTGTGCAGAGCGAGTTCTTTCTTCGCTTCACAAAGAGATGGAAGCAAGATGCTCTGGGTCCCACCTCCCCCTTTTTTAAGAAGCCTGCACGTTTTGCCTTTGAGCTCTAGGTCAATGTGGCACATCCAGAGCAGAAGTTCCACTTCAGCCAGATCAGGCCTGCAAAGAAACTGCGTTTCACAGGCCTTTGGAAGAGATGTTGCCGGTAGGCTGTAAGAGCACTGTACAGAGCGAGTTGTTTCTTAGCTTCCCAAAGAGCTGGAAGCAAGATGCTGAGGGGCCCAACTCACCCTTTGGAAAGAAGCCTGCACGTTGTGCCTTTCAGCTCTAGGGCCATGTGGCACACCCAGAGCAGAAGTGCTACTTCAGCCAGATCAGGCCTGCAAAGAAACTGCGTTTCACAGGCCTTTGGAAGACATGCTCCCGGTAGGCTGTAAGAGCACTGTGCAGAGCGAGTTGTTTCTTAGCTTCCCAAAGAGCTGGAAGCAAGATGCTGTGGGGCCCAACTCGCCCTTTGGAAAGAAGCCTGCACGTTGTGCCTTTCAGCTCTAGGGCCATGTGGCCCACCCAGAGCAGAAGTCCCACTTC
The DNA here is from genome assembly GCF_037783145.1 of Equus przewalskii. Taxonomy (NCBI): domain Eukaryota; kingdom Metazoa; phylum Chordata; class Mammalia; order Perissodactyla; family Equidae; genus Equus; species Equus przewalskii. Next base: position 80,496 of record NW_027228426.1, read on the forward strand.
AGCCAGATCAGGCCTGCAACGAAACTGCGTTTCACAGGCCTTTGTAAGACATCTTCCAGGTAGGCTGGAAGAGCCCTGTGCACAGCAAGCTGTTTCAAAGCTGCTCCAAGAGCTGGAAGCTGGACGCTGAGGTACTAGTCTCCCTTTGGTGAAACAAGGCAGGACTTTGTGCCTTGCATCTCTAGGGCCATGTTGCACATGGCAGAGCAGAAGTTCTACTTCAGCCAGATGAGGGCTGAAAAGAAACTGCGTTTCACATTCCTTTGGAAGAGATGTTCTCACTTGGTTGGAAGAGCACTGAGCAGAACGAGTTGTTTCTTAGCTTCCCAAAGAGCTGGAAGCAAGATGCTCTGCGGCCCAACTCTCCCTGTGGAAAGAAGCGTGCACGTTGTGCCTTTCAGCTCTAGGGCCATGTGGCACACCCAGAGCAAAAGTTCCACTTCAGCCAGATCAGGCCTGCAAAGAAAATGCGTTTCACAGGCCTTTGGAAGAGATGTTCACGGTAGGCTGTAAGAGCACTGTGCAGAGCGAGTTGTTTCTTCGCTTCACAAAGAGATGGAAGCAAGATTCTCTGGGCCCCAAATCGCCCTTTGGAACTGAGACTGCACGTTGTTCCTTTCAGCTCTAGGGCAATGTAGCACACCCAGAGCAGAAGTTCTACTTCAGCCAGATCAGGCCTGCAAAGAAACTGCGTTTCACAGGCCTTTGTAAGAGATGTTCCCGGTAGGCTGTAAGAGCACTGTGCAGAGCGAGTTGTTTCTCAGCTTCCAAAGAGCTGGAAGCAAGATGCTTTGGGGACCAACTCGCCCTTTGGATAGGAGACTGCACGTTGTGTCTTTCAGCTCTTGGGCTATGTAGCACACCCGCAGCACAATTCTACTTCAGATACATCAGGACTGCAAGGAAACTGCGTTTCACAGGCCTTCGTAAGAGATGTTCCCGGTAGGCTGTAAGAGCGCTGTGCAGAGCGAGTTCTTTCTTAGCTTCCCAAAGAGCTGGAAGCAAGATGCTCTGGGTCCCACCTCCCCCTTTTTTAAGAAGCCTGCACGTTGTGCCTTTGAGCTCTAGGTCAATGTGGCACATCCAGAGCAGAAGTTCCACTTCAGCCAGATCAGGCCTGCAAAGAAACTGCGTTTCACAGGCCTTTGGAAGAGATGTTCCCGGTAGGCTGTAAGAGCACTGTGCAGAGCGAGTTGTTTCTTAGCTTCCCAAAGAGCTGGAAGCAAGATGCTGTGGGGCCCAACTCTCCCTTTGGAAAGAAGCCTGCACGTTGTGCCTTTCAGCTCTAGGGCCATGTGGCACACCCAGAGCCAAAGTTCCACTTCAGCCAGATCAGGCCTGCAAAGAAAATGCGTTTCACAGGCCTTTGTAAGAGATGTTCCCGCTAGGCTGTAAGAGCACTGTACAGAGCGAGTTGTTTCTTAGCTTCCCAAAGAGCTGGAAGCAAGATGCTGAGGGGCCCAACTCACCCTTTGGAAAGAAGCCTGCACGTTGTGCCTTTCAGCTCTAGGGCCATGTGGCACACCCAGAGCAGAAGTCCTACTTCAGCCAGATCAGGCCTGCAAAGAAACTGCATTTCGCGGGCCTTTGTAAGAGATGTTCCCGGTAGGCTGTAAGAGCACTGTGCAGAGCGAGTTGTTTCTTAGCTGCCGAAAGAGCTGGAAGCTGGACCTGAGGGACTTGTCTACCCTTGTGGAAACAAGGCAGGACTTTGTGCCTTCAGCTCTAGCGCCATGTAGGACCCGGCAGAGCAGAAGTTCTACTTCAGCCACATGAGGGCTGGGAAGAAACAGCGTTTCACAGGCCTTTGTAAGACTCGTTCCCTGTAGGCTGTAAAACACCAGTGCAGAGCAAGTTGTTTCTTAGCTGCCCAAAGAGGTGGAAGCCCCACGCTGTGGGGCCTGTCTGCCCTTGAGGAGTCAAGGCAGGACTTTGAGCCTTGCAACTCTAGGCCAATGTAGGACACGGCATAGCAGCAGTTCTACCTCAGCGAGATAAGGCCTGCAAAGAAACTGCATTTCTCAGGCCTTTGCAAGAGATGCTCCCGGTTGGCTGTAAGAGAGGTCTGCAGAGCGAGTTGTTTCTTAGCTTCCCAAAGAGCTGGAAGCAAGAGGCTTTGGGGCCCAACACGCCGTTTGGAAAGAAGCCTGCACGTTGTGTCTTAAAGCTCTAGGGCCATGTGGCACACCGAGAGCAGAAGTTCTACTTCAGCCAGATCAGGCCTGCAAAGAAACTGCCTTTCACAGGCCTTTGTAAGAGATGTTCCCGGTAGGCTGTAAGAGCACTGTGCAGAGCGAGTTGTTTCTTAGCTTCCCAAAGAGCTGGAAGCAAGATGCTCTGCGGCCCAACTCTCCCTTTGGAAAGAAGCGTGCACGTTGTGCCTTTCAGCTCTAGGGCCATGTGGCACACCCAGAGCAAAAGTTCCACTTCAGCCAGATCAGGCCTGCAAAGAAAATGCGTTTCACAGGCCTTTGGAAGAGATGTTCACGGTAGGCTGTAAGAGCACTGTGCAGAGCGAGTTGCTTCTTCGCTTCACAAAGAGCTGGAAGCAAGATTCTCTGGGCCACAAATCGCCCTTTGGAACTGAGACTGCACGTTGTTCCTTTCAGCTCTAGGGCAATGTAGCACACCCAGAGCAGAAGTTCTACTTCAGCCAGATCAGGCCTGCAAAGAAACTGCGTTTCACAGGCCTTTGTAAGAGATGTTCTCGGTAGGCTGTAAGAGCACTGTGCAGAGCGAGTTGTTTCTCAGCTTCCAAAGAGCTGGAAGCAAGATGCTTTGGGGACCAACTCGCCCTTTGGATAGGAGACTGCACGTTGTGTCTTTCAGCTCTTGGGCTATGTAGCACACCCGCAGCAGAATTCTACTTCAGATACATCAGGACTGCAAAGAAACTGCGTTTCACAGGCCTTCGTAAGAGATGTTCCCGGTAGGCTGTAAGAGCGCTGTGCAGAGCGAGTTCTTTCTTAGCTTCCCAAAGAGCTGGAAGCAAGATGCTCTGGGTCCCACCTCGCCCTTTTTTAAGAAGCCTGCACGTTGTGCCTTTGAGCTCTAGGTCAATGTGGCACATCCAGAGCAGAAGTTCCACTTCAGCCAGATCAGGCCTGCAAAGAAACTGCGTTTCACAGGCCTTTGGAAGAGATGTTCCCGGTAGGCTGTAAGAGCACTGTGCAGAGCGAGTTGTTTCTTAGCTTCCCAAAGAGCTGGAAGCAAGATGCTGAGGGGCCCAACTCACCCTTTGGAAAGAAGCCTGCACGTTGTGCCTTTCAGCTCTAGGGCCATGTGGCACACCCAGAGCAGAAGTCCTACTTCAGCCAGATCAGGCCTGCAAAGAAACTGCGTTTCACAGGCCTTTGGAAGAGATGTTCCCGGTAGGCTGTAAGAGCACTGTGCAGAGCGAGTTGTTTCTTAGCTTCCCAAAGAGCTGGAAGCAAGATGCTGTGGGGCCCAACTCGCCCTTTGGAAAGAAGCCTGCACGTAGTGCCTTTCAGCTCTTGGGCAATGTAGCACACCCAGAGCAGAAGTTCTACTTCAGCCAGATCAGGCTTGCAAAGAAACTGCGTTTCACAGGCCTTTGGAAGAGATGTTCCCGGTAGGCTGTAAGAGCACTGTGCAGAGCGAGTTGTTTCTTAGCTTCCCAAAGAGCTGGAAGCAAGATGCTGAGGGGCCCAACTCACCCTTTGGAAAGAAGCCTGCACGTTTTGCCTTTCAGCTCTAGGGCCATGTGGCACACCCAGAGCAGAAGTTCTACTTCAGCCAGATCAGGCCTGCAAAGAAAATGCGTTTCACAGGCCTTCGGAAGAGATGTTCCCGGTAGGCTGTAAGAGCGCTGTGCAGAGCGAGTTCTTTCTTCGCTTCACAAAGAGATGGAAGCAAGATGCTCTGGGTCCCACCTCCCCCTTTTTTAAGAAGCCTGCACGTTTTGCCTTTGAGCTCTAGGTCAATGTGGCACATCCAGAGCAGAAGTTCCACTTCAGCCAGATCAGGCCTGCAAAGAAACTGCGTTTCACAGGCCTTTGGAAGAGATGTTGCCGGTAGGCTGTAAGAGCACTGTGCAGAGCGAGTTGTTTCTTAGCTTCCCAAAGAGCTGGAAGCAAGATGCTGTGGGGCCCAACTCTCCCTTTGGAAAGAAGCCTGCACGTTGTGCCTTTCAGCTCTAGGGCCATGTGGCACACCCAGAGCAAAAGTTCCACTTCAGCCAGATCAGGCCTGCAAAGAAAATGCGTTTCACAGGCCTTTGTAAGAGATGTTCCCGCTAGGCTGTAAGAGCACTGTACAGAGCGAGTTGTTTCTTAGCTTCCCAAAGAGCTGGAAGCAAGATGCTGAGGGGCCCAACTCACCCTTTGGAAAGAAGCCTGCACGTTGTGCCTTTCAGCTCTAGGGCCATGTGGCACACCCAGAGCAGAAGTGCTACTTCAGCCAGATCAGGCCTGCAAAGAAACTGCGTTTCACAGGCCTTTGGAAGACATGCTCCCGGTAGGCTGTAAGAGCACTGTGCAGAGCGAGTTGTTTCTTAGCTTCCCAAAGAGCTGGAAGCAAGATGCTGTGGGGCCCAACTCGCCCTTTGGAAAGAAGCCTGCACGTTGTGCCTTTCAGCTCTAGGGCCATGTGGCCCACCCAGAGCAGAAGTTCTACTTCAGCCAGATCAGGCCTGCAACGAAACTGCGTTTCACAGGCCTTTGTAAGACATCTTCCAGGTAGGCTGGAAGAGCCCTGTGCACAGCAAGCTGTTTCAAAGCTGCTCCAAGAGCTGGAAGCTGGACGCTGAGGTACTAGTCTCCCTTTGGTGAAACAAGGCAGGACTTTGTGCCTTGCATCTCTAGGGCCATGTTGCACATGGCAGAGCAGAAGTTCTACTTCAGCCAGATGAGGGCTGAAAAGAAACTGCGTTTCACATTCCTTTGGAAGAGATGTTCTCACTTGGTTGGAAGAGCACTGAGCAGAACGAGTTGTTTCTTAGCTTCCCAAAGAGCTGGAAGCAAGATGCTCTGCGGCCCAACTCTCCCTGTGGAAAGAAGCGTGCACGTTGTGCCTTTCAGCTCTAGGGCCATGTGGCACACCCAGAGCAAAAGTTCCACTTCAGCCAGATCAGGCCTGCAAAGAAAATGCGTTTCACAGGCCTTTGGAAGAGATGTTCACGGTAGGCTGTAAGAGCACTGTGCAGAGCGAGTTGTTTCTTCGCTTCACAAAGAGATGGAAGCAAGATTCTCTGGGCCCCAAATCGCCCTTTGGAACTGAGACTGCACGTTGTTCCTTTCAGCTCTAGGGCAATGTAGCACACCCAGAGCAGAAGTTCTACTTCAGCCAGATCAGGCCTGCAAAGAAACTGCGTTTCACAGGCCTTTGTAAGAGATGTTCCCGGTAGGCTGTAAGAGCACTGTGCAGAGCGAGTTGTTTCTCAGCTTCCAAAGAGCTGGAAGCAAGATGCTTTGGGGACCAACTCGCCCTTTGGATAGGAGACTGCACGTTGTGTCTTTCAGCTCTTGGGCTATGTAGCACACCCGCAGCAGAATTCTACTTCAGATACATCAGGACTGCAAGGAAACTGCGTTTCACAGGCCTTCGTAAGAGATGTTCCCGGTAGGCTGTAAGAGCGCTGTGCAGAGCGAGTTCTTTCTTAGCTTCCCAAAGAGCTGGAAGCAAGATGCTCTGGGTCCCACCTCCCCCTTTTTTAAGAAGCCTGCACGTTGTGCCTTTGAGCTCTAGGTCAATGTGGCACATCCAGAGCAGAAGTTCCACTTCAGCCAGATCAGGCCTGCAAAGAAACTGCGTTTCACAGGCCTTTGGAAGAGATGTTCCCGGTAGGCTGTAAGAGCACTGTGCAGAGCGAGTTGTTTCTTAGCTTCCCAAAGAGCTGGAAGCAAGATGCTGTGGGGCCCAACTCTCCCTTTGGAAAGAAGCCTGCACGTTGTGCCTTTCAGCTCTAGGGCCATGTGGCACACCCAGAGCCAAAGTTCCACTTCAGCCAGATCAGGCCTGCAAAGAAAATGCGTTTCACAGGCCTTTGTAAGAGATGTTCCCGCTAGGCTGTAAGAGCACTGTACAGAGCGAGTTGTTTCTTAGCTTCCCAAAGAGCTGGAAGCAAGATGCTGAGGGGCCCAACTCGCCCTTTGGAAAGAAGCCTGCACGTTGTGCCTTTCAGCTCTAGGGCCATGTGGCACACCCAGAGCAGAAGTCCTACTTCAGCCAGATCAGGCCTGCAAAGAAACTGCGTTTCACAGGCCTTTGTAAGAGATGTTCCCGGTAGGCTGTAAGAGCACTGTGCAGAGCGAGTTGTTTCTTAGCTGCCGAAAGAGCTGGAAGCTGGACCTGAGGGACTTGTCTACCCTTGTGGAAACAAGGCAGGACTTTGTGCCTTCAGCTCTAGCGCCATGTAGGACCCGGCAGAGCAGAAGTTCTACTTCAGCCACATGAGGGCTGGGAAGAAACAGCGTTTCGCAGGCCTTTGTAAGACTCGTTCCCTGTAGGCTGTAAAACACCAGTGCAGAGCAAGTTGTTTCTTAGCTGCCCAAAGAGGTGGAATCCCCACGCTGAGGGGCCTGTCTGCCCTTGAGGAGTCAAGGCAGGACTTTGAGCCTTGCAACTCTAGGCCAATGTAGGACACGGCATAGCAGCAGTTCTACCTCAGCGAGATAAGGCCTGCAAAGAAACTGCATTTCTCAGGCCTTTGCAAGAGATGCTCCCGGTTGGCTGTAAGAGAGGTCTGCAGAGCGAGTTGTTTCTTAGCTTCCCAAAGAGCTGGAAGCAAGAGGCTTTGGGGCCCAACACGCCGTTTGGAAAGAAGCCTGCACGTTGTGTCTTACAGCTCTAGGGCCATGTGGCACACCCAGAGCAGAAGTTCTACTTCAGCCAGATCAGGCCTGCAAAGAAACTGCCTTTCACAGGCCTTTGTAAGAGATGTTCCCGGTAGGCTGTAAGAGCACTGTGCAGAGCGAGTTGTTTCTTAGCTTCCCAAAGAGCTGGAAGCAAGATGCTCTGCGGCCCAACTCTCCCTTTGGAAAGAAGCGTGCACGTTGTGCCTTTCAGCTCTAGGGCCATGTGGCACACCCAGAGCAAAAGTTCCACTTCAGCCAGATCAGGCCTGCAAAGAAAATGCGTTTCACAGGCCTTTGGAAGAGATGTTCCCGGTAGGCTGTAAGAGCACTGTGCAGAGCGAGTTGTTTCTTCGCTTCACAAAGAGCTGGAAGCAAGATTCTGTGGGCCACAAATCGCCCTTTGGAACGAAGCCTGCACGTTTTTCCTTTCAGCTCTAGGGCAATGTAGCACACCCAGAGCAGAAGTTCTACTTCAGCCAGATCAGGCCTGCAAAGAAACTGCGTTTCACAGGCCTTTGGAAGAGATGTTCCCGGTAGGCTGTAAGAGCACTGTGCAGAGCGAGTTGTTTCTCAGCTTCCAAAGAGCTGGAAGCAAGATGCTTTGGGGACCAACTCGCCCTTTGGATAGGAGACTGCACGTTGTGTCTTTCAGCTCTTGGGCTATGTAGCACACCCGGAGCAGAATTCTACTTCAGCTACATCAGGACTGCAAAGAAACTGCGTTTCACAGGCCTTCGTAAGAGATGTTCCCGGTAGGCTGTAAGAGCGCTGTGCAGAGCGAGTTCTTTCTTAGCTTCCCAAAGAGCTGGAAGCAAGATGCTCTGGGTCCCACCTCCCCCTTTTTTAAGAAGCCTGCACGTTGTGCCTTTCAGCTCTAGGTCCATGTGGCACATCCAGAGCAGAAGTTCCACTTCAGCCAGATCAGGCCTGCAAAGAAACTGCGTTTCACAGGCCTTTGGAAGAGATGTTCCCGGTAGGCTGTAAGAGCACTGTGCAGAGCGAGTTGTTTCTTAGCTTCCCAAAGAGCTGGAAGCAAGATGCTGAGGGGCCCAACTCACCCTTTGGAAAGAAGCCTGCACGTTGTGCCTTTCAGCTCTAGGGCCATGTGGCACACCCAGAGCAGAAGTCCTACTTCAGCCAGATCAGGCCTGCAAAGAAACTGCGTTTCACAGGCCTTTGGAAGAGATGCTCCCGGTAGGCTGTAAGAGCACTGTGCAGAGCGAGTTGTTTCTTAGCTTCCCAAAGAGCTGGAAGCAAGATGCTGTGGGGCCCAACTCGCCCTTTGGAAAGAAGCCTGCACGTAGTGCCTTTCAGCTCTTGGGCAACGTAGCACACCCAGAGCAGAAGTCCTACTTCAGCCAGATCAGGCTTGCAAAGAAACTGCGTTTCACAGGCCTTTGGAAGAGATGTTCCCGGTAGTCTGTAAGAGCACTGTGCAGAGCGAGTTGTTTCTTAGCTGCCGAAAGAGCTGGAAGCTGGACCTGAGGGACTTGTCTACCCTTGTGGAAACAAGGCAGGACTTTGTGCCTTGCAGCTCTAGCGCCATGTAGGACCCGGCAGAGCAGAAGTTCTACTTCAGCCACATCAGGGCTGGGAAGAAACTGCGTTTCACAGGCCTTTGTAAGACTCGTTCCCTGTAGGCTGTAAAACACCAGTGCAGAGCAAGTTGTTTCTTAGCGGCCTAAAGAAGTTGAAGCCCCACGCTGTGGGGCCTGTCTGCCCTTGAGGAGTCAAGGCAGGACTTTGAGCCTTGCAACTCTAGGCCGAAGTAGGATATGGCATAGAAGCAGTTCTACCTCAGCGAGATAAGGCCTGCAAAGAAACTGCATTTCTCAGGCCTTTGCAAGAGATGCTCCCGGTTGGCTGTAAGAGAGGTCTGCAGAGCGAGTTGTTTCTTAGCTTCCCAAAGAGCTGGAAGCAAGAGGCTTTGGGGCCCAACACGCCGTTTGGAAAGAAGCCTGCACGTTGTGTCTTAAAGCTCTAGGGCCATGTGGCACACCCAGAGCAGAAGTTCTACTTCAGCCAGATCAGGCCTGCAAAGAAACTGCCTTTCACAGGCCTTTGTAAGAGATGTTCCCGGTAGGCTGTAAGAGCACTGTACAGAGCGAGTTGTTTCTTAGCTTCCCAAAGAGCTGGAAGCAAGATGCTCTGCGGCCCAACTCTCCCTTTGGAAAGAAGCGTGCACGTTGTGCCTTTCAGCTCTAGGGCCATGTGGCACACCCAGAGCAAAAGTTCCACTTCAGCCAGATCAGGCCTGCAAAGAAAATGCGTTTCACAGGCCTTTGTAACAGATGTTCCCGGTAGGCTGTAAGAGCACTGTACAGAGCGAGTTGTTTCTTAGCTTCCCAAAGAGCTGGAAGCAAGATGCTGAGGGGCCCAACTCACCCTTTGGAAAGAAGCCTGCACGTTTTGCCTTTCAGCTCTAGGGCCATGTGGCACACCCAGAGCAGAAGTTCTACTTCAGCCAGATCAGGCCTGCAAAGAAAATGCGTTTCACAGGCCTTCGGAAGAGATGTTCCCGGTAGGCTGTAAGAGCGCTGTGCAGAGCGAGTTCTTTCTTCGCTTCACAAAGAGATGGAAGCAAGATGCTCTGGGTCCCACCTCCCCCTTTTTTAAGAAGCCTGCACGTTTTGCCTTTGAGCTCTAGGTCAATGTGGCACATCCAGAGCAGAAGTTCCACTTCAGCCAGATCAGGCCTGCAAAGAAACTGCGTTTCACAGGCCTTTGGAAGAGATGTTGCCGGTAGGCTGTAAGAGCACTGTGCAGAGCGAGTTGTTTCTTAGCTTCCCAAAGAGCTGGAAGCAAGATGCTGTGGGGCCCAACTCTCCCTTTGGAAAGAAGCCTGCACGTTGTGCCTTTCAGCTCTAGGGCCATGTGGCACACCCAGAGCAAAAGTTCCACTTCAGCCAGATCAGGCCTGCAAAGAAAATGCGTTTCACAGGCCTTTGTAAGAGATGTTCCCGCTAGGCTGTAAGAGCACTGTACAGAGCGAGTTGTTTCTTAGCTTCCCAAAGAGCTGGAAGCAAGATGCTGAGGGGCCCAACTCACCCTTTGGAAAGAAGCCTGCACGTTGTGCCTTTCAGCTCTAGGGCCATGTGGCACACCCAGAGCAGAAGTCCTACTTCAGCCAGATCAGGCCTGCAAAGAAACTGCGTTTCACAGGCCTTTGGAAGACATGCTCCCGGTAGGCTGTAAGAGCACTGTGCAGAGCGAGTTGTTTCTTAGCTTCCCAAAGAGCTGGAAGCAAGATGCTGTGGGGCCCAACTCGCCCTTTGGAAAGAAGCCTGCACGTTGTGCCTTTCAGCTCTAGGGCCATGTGGCCCACCCAGAGCAGAAGTTCTACTTCAGCCAGATCAGGCCTGCAACGAAACTGCGTTTCACAGGCCTTTGTAAGACATCTTCCAGGTAGGCTGGAAGAGCCCTGTGCACAGCAAGCTGTTTCAAAGCTGCTCCAAGAGCTGGAAGCTGGACGCTGAGGTACTAGTCTCCCTTTGGTGAAACAAGGCAGGACTTTGTGCCTTGCATCTCTAGGGCCATGTTGCACATGGCAGAGCAGAAGTTCTACTTCAGCCAGATGAGGGCTGAAAAGAAACTGCGTTTCACATTCCTTTGGAAGAGATGTTCTCACTTGGTTGGAAGAGCACTGAGCAGAACGAGTTGTTTCTTAGCTTCCCAAAGAGCTGGAAGCAAGATGCTCTGCGGCCCAACTCTCCCTGTGGAAAGAAGCGTGCACGTTGTGCCTTTCAGCTCTAGGGCCATGTGGCACACCCAGAGCAAAAGTTCCACTTCAGCCAGATCAGGCCTGCAAAGAAAATGCGTTTCACAGGCCTTTGGAAGAGATGTTCACGGTAGGCTGTAAGAGCACTGTGCAGAGCGAGTTGTTTCTTCGCTTCACAAAGAGATGGAAGCAAGATTCTCTGGGCCCCAAATCGCCCTTTGGAACTGAGACTGCACGTTGTTCCTTTCAGCTCTAGGGCAATGTAGCACACCCAGAGCAGAAGTTCTACTTCAGCCAGATCAGGCCTGCAAAGAAACTGCGTTTCACAGGCCTTTGTAAGAGATGTTCCCGGTAGGCTGTAAGAGCACTGTGCAGAGCGAGTTGTTTCTCAGCTTCCAAAGAGCTGGAAGCAAGATGCTTTGGGGACCAACTCGCCCTTTGGATAGGAGACTGCACGTTGTGTCTTTCAGCTCTTGGGCTATGTAGCACACCCGCAGCAGAATTCTACTTCAGATACATCAGGACTGCAAAGAAACTGCGTTTCACAGGCCTTCGTAAGAGATGTTCCCGGTAGGCTGTAAGAGCGCTGTGCAGAGCGAGTTCTTTCTTAGCTTCCCAAAGAGCTGGAAGCAAGATGCTCTGGGTCCCACCTCCCCCTTTTTTAAGAAGCCTGCACGTTGTGCCTTTGAGCTCTAGGTCAATGTGGCACATCCAGAGCAGAAGTTCCACTTCAGCCAGATCAGGCCTGCAAAGAAACTGCGTTTCACAGGCCTTTGGAAGAGATGTTCCCGGTAGGCTGTAAGAGCACTGTGCAGAGCGAGTTGTTTCTTAGCTTCCCAAAGAGCTGGAAGCAAGATGCTGTGGGGCCCAACTCTCCCTTTGGAAAGAAGCCTGCACGTTGTGCCTTTCAGCTCTAGGGCCATGTGGCACACCCAGAGCCAAAGTTCCACTTCAGCCAGATCAGGCCTGCAAAGAAAATGCGTTTCACAGGCCTTTGTAAGAGATGTTCCCGCTAGGCTGTAAGAGCACTGTACAGAGCGAGTTGTTTCTTAGCTTCCCAAAGAGCTGGAAGCAAGATGCTGAGGGGCCCAACTCACCCTTTGGAAAGAAGCCTGCACGTTGTGCCTTTCAGCTCTAGGGCCATGTGGCACACCCAGAGCAGAAGTCCTACTTCAGCCAGATCAGGCCTGCAAAGAAACTGCGTTTCACAGGCCTTTGGAAGAGATGCTCCCGGTAGGCTGTAAGAGCACTGTGCAGAGCGAGTTGTTTCTTAGCTTCCCAAAGAGCTGGAAGCAAGATGCTGTGGGGCCCAACTCGCCCTTTGGAAAGAAGCCTGCACGTAGTGCCTTTCAGCTCTTGGGCAACGTAGCACACCCAGAGCAGAAGTCCTACTTCAGCCAGATCAGGCTTGCAAAGAAACTGCGTTTCACAGGCCTTTGGAAGAGATGTTCCCGGTAGTCTGTAAGAGCACTGTGCAGAGCGAGTTGTTTCTTAGCTGCCGAAAGAGCTGGAAGCTGGACCTGAGGGACTTGTCTACCCTTGTGGAAACAAGGCAGGACTTTGTGCCTTGCAGCTCTAGCGCCATGTAGGACCCGGCAGAGCAGAAGTTCTACTTCAGCCACATCAGGGCTGGGAAGAAACTGCGTTTCACAGGCCTTTGTAAGACTCGTTCCCTGTAGGCTGTAAAACACCAGTGCAGAGCAAGTTGTTTCTTAGCGGCCTAAAGAAGTTGAAGCCCCACGCTGTGGGGCCTGTCTGCCCTTGAGGAGTCAAGGCAGGACTTTGAGCCTTGCAACTCTAGGCCGAAGTAGGATATGGCATAGAAGCAGTTCTACCTCAGCGAGATAAGGCCTGCAAAGAAACTGCATTTCTCAGGCCTTTGCAAGAGATGCTCCCGGTTGGCTGTAAGAGAGGTCTGCAGAGCGAGTTGTTTCTTAGCTTCCCAAAGAGCTGGAAGCAAGAGGCTTTGGGGCCCAACACGCCGTTTGGAAAGAAGCCTGCACGTTGTGTCTTAAAGCTCTAGGGCCATGTGGCACACCCAGAGCAGAAGTTCTACTTCAGCCAGATCAGGCCTGCAAAGAAACTGCCTTTCACAGGCCTTTGTAAGAGATGTTCCCGGTAGGCTGTAAGAGCACTGTACAGAGCGAGTTGTTTCTTAGCTTCCCAAAGAGCTGGAAGCAAGATGCTCTGCGGCCCAACTCTCCCTTTGGAAAGAAGCGTGCACGTTGTGCCTTTCAGCTCTAGGGCCATGTGGCACACCCAGAGCAAAAGTTCCACTTCAGCCAGATCAGGCCTGCAAAGAAAATGCGTTTCACAGGCCTTTGTAACAGATGTTCCCGGTAGGCTGTAAGAGCACTGTACAGAGCGAGTTGTTTCTTAGCTTCCCAAAGAGCTGGAAGCAAGATGCTGAGGGGCCCAACTCACCCTTTGGAAAGAAGCCTGCACGTTTTGCCTTTCAGCTCTAGGGCCATGTGGCACACCCAGAGCAGAAGTTCTACTTCAGCCAGATCAGGCCTGCAAAGAAAATGCGTTTCACAGGCCTTCGGAAGAGATGTTCCCGGTAGGCTGTAAGAGCGCTGTGCAGAGCGAGTTCTTTCTTCGCTTCACAAAGAGATGGAAGCAAGATGCTCTGGGTCCCACCTCCCCCTTTTTTAAGAAGCCTGCACGTTTTGCCTTTGAGCTCTAGGTCAATGTGGCACATCCAGAGCAGAAGTTCCACTTCAGCCAGATCAGGCCTGCAAAGAAACTGCGTTTCACAGGCCTTTGGAAGAGATGTTCCCGGTAGGCTGTAAGAGCACTGTGCAGAGCGAGTTGTTTCTTAGCTTCCCAAAGAGCTGGAAGCAAGATGCTGTGTGGCCCAACTCTCCCTTTGGAAAGAAGCCTGCACGTTGTGCCTTTCAGCTCTAGGGCCATGTGGCACACCCAGAGCAGAAGTTCTACTTCAGCCAGATCAGGCCTGCAAAGAAACTGCGTTTCACAGGCCTTTGTAAGAGATCTTCCAGGTAGGCTGGAAGAGCACTGTGCACAGCGAGCTGTTTCAAAGCTGCTGCAAGAGCTGGAAGCTGGACGCTGAGGTACTAGTCTCCCTTTGGTGAAACAAGGCAGGACTTTGTGCCTTGCATCTCTAGGGCCATGTAGCACATGGCAGAGCAGAAGTTCTACTTCAGCCAGATCAGGGCTGAAAAGAAACTGCGTTTCACATTCCTTTGGAAGAGATGTTCTCACTAGGCTGGAAGAGCACTGAGCAGAACGAGTTGTTTCTTAGCTTCCCAAAGAGCTGGAAGCAAGATGCTCTGCGGCCCAACTCTCCCTTTGGAAAGAAGCGTGCACGTTGTGCCTTTCAGCTCTAGGGCCATGTGGCACACCCAGAGCAAAAGTTGCACTTCAGCCAGATCAGGCCTGCAAAGAAAATGCGTGTCACAGGCCTTTGTAACAGATGTTCCCGGTAGGCTGTAAGAGCACTGTACAGAGCGAGTTGTTTCTTAGCTTCCCAAAGAGCTGGAAGCAAGATGCTGAGGGGCCCAACTCACCCTTTGGAAAGAAGCCTGCACGTTTTGCCTTTCAGCTCTAGGGCCATGTGGCACACCCAGAGCAGAAGTTCTACTTCAGCCAGATCAGGCCTGCAAAGAAAATGCGTTTCACAGGCCTTCGGAAGAGATGTTCCCGGTAGGCTGTAAGAGCGCTGTGCAGAGCGAGTTCTTTCTTCGCTTCACAAAGAGATGGAAGCAAGATGCTCTGGGTCCCACCTCCCCCTTTTTTAAGAAGCCTGCACGTTTTGCCTTTGAGCTCTAGGTCAATGTGGCACATCCAGAGCAGAAGTTCCACTTCAGCCAGATCAGGCCTGCAAAGAAACTGCGTTTCACAGGCCTTTGGAAGAGATGTTGCCGGTAGGCTGTAAGAGCACTGTGCAGAGCGAGTTGTTTCTTAGCTTCCCAAAGAGCTGGAAGCAAGATGCTGTGGGGCCCAACTCTCCCTTTGGAAAGAAGCCTGCACGTTGTGCCTTTCAGCTCTAGGGCCATGTGGCACACCCAGAGCAAAAGTTCCACTTCAGCCAGATCAGGCCTGCAAAGAAAATGCGTTTCACAGGCCTTTGTAAGAGATGTTCCCGCTAGGCTGTAAGAGCACTGTACAGAGCGAGTTGTTTCTTAGCTTCCCAAAGAGCTGGAAGCAAGATGCTGAGGGGCCCAACTCACCCTTTGGAAAGAAGCCTGCACGTTGTGCCTTTCAGCTCTAGGGCCATGTGGCACACCCAGAGCAGAAGTCCTACTTCAGCCAGATCAGGCCTGCAAAGAAACTGCGTTTCACAGGCCTTTGGAAGACATGCTCCCGGTAGGCTGTAAGAGCACTGTGCAGAGCGAGTTGTTTCTTAGCTTCCCAAAGAGCTGGAAGCAAGATGCTGTGGGGCCCAACTCGCCCTTTGGAAAGAAGCCTGCACGTTGTGCCTTTCAGCTCTAGGGCCATGTGGCCCACCCAGAGCAGAAGTTCTACTTCAGCCAGATCAGGCCTGCAACGAAACTGCGTTTCACAGGCCTTTGTAAGACATCTTCCAGGTAGGCTGGAAGAGCCCTGTGCACAGCAAGCTGTTTCAAAGCTGCTCCAAGAGCTGGAAGCTGGACGCTGAGGTACTAGTCTCCCTTTGGTGAAACAAGGCAGGACTTTGTGCCTTGCATCTCTAGGGCCATGTTGCACATGGCAGAGCAGAAGTTCTACTTCAGCCAGATGAGGGCTGAAAAGAAACTGCGTTTCACATTCCTTTGGAAGAGATGTTCTCACTTGGTTGGAAGAGCACTGAGCAGAACGAGTTGTTTCTTAGCTTCCCAAAGAGCTGGAAGCAAGATGCTCTGCGGCCCAACTCTCCCTGTGGAAAGAAGCGTGCACGTTGTGCCTTTCAGCTCTAGGGCCATGTGGCACACCCAGAGCAAAAGTTCCACTTCAGCCAGATCAGGCCTGCAAAGAAAATGCGTTTCACAGGCCTTTGGAAGAGATGTTCACGGTAGGCTGTAAGAGCACTGTGCAGAGCGAGTTGTTTCTTCGCTTCACAAAGAGATGGAAGCAAGATTCTCTGGGCCCCAAATCGCCCTTTGGAACTGAGACTGCACGTTGTTCCTTTCAGCTCTAGGGCAATGTAGCACACCCAGAGCAGAAGTTCTACTTCAGCCAGATCAGGCCTGCAAAGAAACTGCGTTTCACAGGCCTTTGTAAGAGATGTTCCCGGTAGGCTGTAAGAGCACTGTGCAGAGCGAGTTGTTTCTCAGCTTCCAAAGAGCTGGAAGCAAGATGCTTTGGGGACCAACTCGCCCTTTGGATAGGAGACTGCACGTTGTGTCTTTCAGCTCTTGGGCTATGTAGCACACCCGCAGCAGAATTCTACTTCAGATACATCAGGACTGCAAAGAAACTGCGTTTCACAGGCCTTCGTAAGAGATGTTCCCGGTAGGCTGTAAGAGCGCTGTGCAGAGCGAGTTCTTTCTTAGCTTCCCAAAGAGCTGGAAGCAAGATGCTCTGGGTCCCACCTCCCCCTTTTTTAAGAAGCCTGCACGTTGTGCCTTTGAGCTCTAGGTCAATGTGGCACATCCAGAGCAGAAGTTCCACTTCAGCCAGATCAGGCCTGCAAAGAAACTGCGTTTCACAGGCCTTTGGAAGAGATGTTCCCGGTAGGCTGTAAGAGCACTGTGCAGAGCGAGTTGTTTCTTAGCTTCCCAAAGAGCTGGAAGCAAGATGCTGTGGGGCCCAACTCTCCCTTTGGAAAGAAGCCTGCACGTTGTGCCTTTCAGCTCTAGGGCCATGTGGCACACCCAGAGCCAAAGTTCCACTTCAGCCAGATCAGGCCTGCAAAGAAAATGCGTTTCACAGGCCTTTGTAAGAGATGTTCCCGCTAGGCTGTAAGAGCACTGTACAGAGCGAGTTGTTTCTTAGCTTCCCAAAGAGCTGGAAGCAAGATGCTGAGGGGCCCAACTCACCCTTTGGAAAGAAGCCTGCACGTTGTGCCTTTCAGCTCTAGGGCCATGTGGCACACCCAGAGCAGAAGTCCTACTTCAGCCAGATCAGGCCTGCAAAGAAACTGCGTTTCACAGGCCTTTGGAAGAGATGCTCCCGGTAGGCTGTAAGAGCACTGTGCAGAGCGAGTTGTTTCTTAGCTTCCCAAAGAGCTGGAAGCAAGATGCTGTGGGGCCCAACTCGCCCTTTGGAAAGAAGCCTGCACGTAGTGCCTTTCAGCTCTTGGGCAACGTAGCACACCCAGAGCAGAAGTCCTACTTCAGCCAGATCAGGCTTGCAAAGAAACTGCGTTTCACAGGCCTTTGGAAGAGATGTTCCCGGTAGTCTGTAAGAGCACTGTGCAGAGCGAGTTGTTTCTTAGCTGCCGAAAGAGCTGGAAGCTGGACCTGAGGGACTTGTCTACCCTTGTGGAAACAAGGCAGGACTTTGTGCCTTGCAGCTCTAGCGCCATGTAGGACCCGGCAGAGCAGAAGTTCTACTTCAGCCACATCAGGGCTGGGAAGAAACTGCGTTTCACAGGCCTTTGTAAGACTCGTTCCCTGTAGGCTGTAAAACACCAGTGCAGAGCAAGTTGTTTCTTAGCGGCCTAAAGAAGTTGAAGCCCCACGCTGTGGGGCCTGTCTGCCCTTGAGGAGTCAAGGCAGGACTTTGAGCCTTGCAACTCTAGGCCGAAGTAGGATATGGCATAGAAGCAGTTCTACCTCAGCGAGATAAGGCCTGCAAAGAAACTGCATTTCTCAGGCCTTTGCAAGAGATGCTCCCGGTTGGCTGTAAGAGAGGTCTGCAGAGCGAGTTGTTTCTTAGCTTCCCAAAGAGCTGGAAGCAAGAGGCTTTGGGGCCCAACACGCCGTTTGGAAAGAAGCCTGCACGTTGTGTCTTAAAGCTCTAGGGCCATGTGGCACACCCAGAGCAGAAGTTCTACTTCAGCCAGATCAGGCCTGCAAAGAAACTGCCTTTCACAGGCCTTTGTAAGAGATGTTCCCGGTAGGCTGTAAGAGCACTGTACAGAGCGAGTTGTTTCTTAGCTTCCCAAAGAGCTGGAAGCAAGATGCTCTGCGGCCCAACTCTCCCTTTGGAAAGAAGCGTGCACGTTGTGCCTTTCAGCTCTAGGGCCATGTGGCACACCCAGAGCAAAAGTTCCACTTCAGCCAGATCAGGCCTGCAAAGAAAATGCGTTTCACAGGCCTTTGTAACAGATGTTCCCGGTAGGCTGTAAGAGCACTGTACAGAGCGAGTTGTTTCTTAGCTTCCCAAAGAGCTGGAAGCAAGATGCTGAGGGGCCCAACTCACCCTTTGGAAAGAAGCCTGCACGTTTTGCCTTTCAGCTCTAGGGCCATGTGGCACACCCAGAGCAGAAGTTCTACTTCAGCCAGATCAGGCCTGCAAAGAAAATGCGTTTCACAGGCCTTCGGAAGAGATGTTCCCGGTAGGCTGTAAGAGCGCTGTGCAGAGCGAGTTCTTTCTTCGCTTCACAAAGAGATGGAAGCAAGATGCTCTGGGTCCCACCTCCCCCTTTTTTAAGAAGCCTGCACGTTTTGCCTTTGAGCTCTAGGTCAATGTGGCACATCCAGAGCAGAAGTTCCACTTCAGCCAGATCAGGCCTGCAAAGAAACTGCGTTTCACAGGCCTTTGGAAGAGATGTTGCCGGTAGGCTGTAAGAGCACTGTGCAGAGCGAGTTGTTTCTTAGCTTCCCAAAGAGCTGGAAGCAAGATGCTGTGTGGCCCAACTCTCCCTTTGGAAAGAAGCCTGCACGTTGTGCCTTTCAGCTCTAGGGCCATGTGGCCCACCCAGAGCAGAAGTTCTACTTCAGCCAGATCAGGCCTGCAACGAAACTGCGTTTCACAGGCCTTTGTAAGACATCTTCCAGGTAGGCTGGAAGAGCCCTGTGCACAGCAAGCTGTTTCAAAGCTGCTCCAAGAGCTGGAAGCTGGACGCTGAGGTACTAGTCTCCCTTTGGTGAAACAAGGCAGGACTTTTTGCCTTGCATCTCTAGGGCCATGTTGCACATGGCAGAGCAGAAGTTCTACTTCAGCCAGATGAGGGCTGAAAAGAAACTGCGTTTCACATTCCTTTGGAAGAGATGTTCTCACTTGGTTGGAAGAGCACTGAGCAGAACGAGTTGTTTCTTAGCTTCCCAAAGAGCTGGAAGCAAGATGCTCTGCGGCCCAACTCTCCCTGTGGAAAGAAGCGTGCACGTTGTGCCTTTCAGCTCTAGGGCCATGTGGCACACCCAGAGCAAAAGTTCCACTTCAGCCAGATCAGGCCTGCAAAGAAAATGCGTTTCACAGGCCTTTGGAAGAGATGTTCACGGTAGGCTGTAAGAGCACTGTGCAGAGCGAGTTGTTTCTTCGCTTCACAAAGAGATGGAAGCAAGATTCTCTGGGCCACAAATCGCCCTTTGGAACTGAGACTGCACGTTGTTCCTTTCAGCTCTAGGGCAATGTAGCACACCCAGATCAGAAGTTCTACTTCAGCCAGATCAGGCCTGCAAAGAAACTGCGTTTCACAGGCCTTTGGAAGAGATGTTCCCGGTAGGCTGTAAGAGCACTGTGCAGAGCGAGTTGTTTCTCAGCTTCCAAAGAGCTGGAAGCAAGATGCTTTGGGGACCAACTCGCCCTTTGGATAGGAGACTGCACGTTGTGTCTTTCAGCTCTTGGGCTATGTAGCACACCCGCAGCAGAATTCTACTTCAGATACATCAGGACTGCAAAGAAACTGCGTTTCACAGGCCTTCGTAAGAGATGTTCCCGGTAGGCTGTAAGAGCGCTGTGCAGAGCGAGTTCTTTCTTAGCTTCCCAAAGAGCTGGAAGCAAGATGCTCTGCGGCCCAACTCTCCCTTTGGAAAGAAGCGTGCACGTTGTGCCTTTCAGCTCTAGGGCCATGTGGCACACCCAGAGCAAAAGTTCCACTTCAGCCAGATCAGGCCTGCAAAGAAAATGCGTTTCACAGGCCTTTGTAACAGATGTTCCCGGTAGGCTGTAAGAGCACTGTACAGAGCGAGTTGTTTCTTAGCTTCCCAAAGAGCTGGAAGCAAGATGCTGAGGGGCCCAACTCACCCTTTGGAAAGAAGCCTGCACGTTTTGCCTTTCAGCTCTAGGGCCATGTGGCACACCCAGAGCAGAAGTTCTACTTCAGCCAGATCAGGCCTGCAAAGAAAATGCGTTTCACAGGCCTTCGGAAGAGATGTTCCCGGTAGGCTGTAAGAGCGCTGTGCAGAGCGAGTTCTTTCTTCGCTTCACAAAGAGATGGAAGCAAGATGCTCTGGGTCCCACCTCCCCCTTTTTTAAGAAGCCTGCACGTTTTGCCTTTGAGCTCTAGGTCAATGTGGCACATCCAGAGCAGAAGTTCCACTTCAGCCAGATCAGGCCTGCAAAGAAACTGCGTTTCACAGGCCTTTGGAAGAGATGTTCCCGGTAGGCTGTAAGAGCACTGTGCAGAGCGAGTTGTTTCTTAGCTTCCCAAAGAGCTGGAAGCAAGATGCTGTGGGGCCCAACTCGCCCTTTGGAAAGAAGCCTGCACGTTGTGCCTTTCAGCTCTAGGGCCATGTGGCCCACCCAGAGCAGAAGTTCTACTTCAGCCAGATCAGGCCTGCAACGAAACTGCGTTTCACAGGCCTTTGTAAGACATCTTCCAGGTAGGCTGGAAGAGCCCTGTGCACAGCAAGCTGTTTCAAAGCTGCTCCAAGAGCTGGAAGCTGGACGCTGAGGTACTAGTCTCCCTTTGGTGAAACAAGGCAGGACTTTGTGCCTTGCATCTCTAGGGCCATGTTGCACATGGCAGAGCAGAAGTTCTACTTCAGCCAGATGAGGGCTGAAAAGAAACTGCGTTTCACATTCCTTTGGAAGAGATGTTCTCACTTGGTTGGAAGAGCACTGAGCAGAACGAGTTGTTTCTTAGCTTCCCAAAGAGCTGGAAGCAAGATGCTCTGCGGCCCAACTCTCCCTGTGGAAAGAAGCGTGCACGTTGTGCCTTTCAGCTCTAGGGCCATGTGGCACACCCAGAGCAAAAGTTCCACTTCAGCCAGATCAGGCCTGCAAAGAAAATGCGTTTCACAGGCCTTTGGAAGAGATGTTCACGGTAGGCTGTAAGAGCACTGTGCAGAGCGAGTTGTTTCTTCGCTTCACAAAGAGATGGAAGCAAGATTCTCTGGGCCACAAATCGCCCTTTGGAACTGAGACTGCACGTTGTTCCTTTCAGCTCTAGGGCAATGTAGCACACCCAGATCAGAAGTTCTACTTCAGCCAGATCAGGCCTGCAAAGAAACTGCGTTTCACAGGCCTTTGTAAGAGATGTTCCCGGTAGGCTGTAAGAGCACTGTGCAGAGCGAGTTGTTTCTCAGCTTCCAAAGAGCTGGAAGCAAGATGCTTTGGGGACCAACTCGCCCTTTGGATAGGAGACTGCACGTTGTGTCTTTCAGCTCTTGGGCTATGTAGCACACCCGCAGCAGAATTCTACTTCAGATACATCAGGACTGCAAAGAAACTGCGTTTCACAGGCCTTCGTAAGAGATGTTCCCGGTAGGCTGTAAGAGCGCTGTGCAGAGCGAGTTCTTTCTTAGCTTCCCAAAGAGCTGGAAGCAAGATGCTCTGCGGCCCAACTCTCCCTTTGGAAAGAAGCGTGCACGTTGTGCCTTTCAGCTCTAGGGCCATGTGGCACACCCAGAGCAAAAGTTGCACTTCAGCCAGATCAGGCCTGCAAAGAAAATGCGTGTCACAGGCCTTTGTAACAGATGTTCCCGGTAGGCTGTAAGAGCACTGTACAGAGCGAGTTGTTTCTTAGCTTCCCAAAGAGCTGGAAGCAAGATGCTGAGGGGCCCAACTCACCCTTTGGAAAGAAGCCTGCACGTTTTGCCTTTCAGCTCTAGGGCCATGTGGCACACCCAGAGCAGAAGTTCTACTTCAGCCAGATCAGGCCTGCAAAGAAAATGCGTTTCACAGGCCTTCGGAAGAGATGTTCCCGGTAGGCTGTAAGAGCGCTGTGCAGAGCGAGTTCTTTCTTCGCTTCACAAAGAGTGGAAGCAAGATGCTCTGGGTCCCACCTCCCCCTTTTTTAAGAAGCCTGCACGTTTTGCCTTTGAGCTCTAGGTCAATGTGGCACATCCAGAGCAGAAGTTCCACTTCAGCCAGATCAGGCCTGCAAAGAAACTGCGTTTCACAGGCCTTTGGAAGAGATGTTGCCGGTAGGCTGTAAGAGCACTGTGCAGAGCGAGTTGTTTCTTAGCTTCCCAAAGAGCTGGAAGCAAGATGCTGTGGGGCCCAACTCTCCCTTTGGAAAGAAGCCTGCACGTTGTGCCTTTCAGCTCTAGGGCCATGTGGCACACCCAGAGCAAAAGTTCCACTTCAGCCAGATCAGGCCTGCAAAGAAAATGCGTTTCACAGGCCTTTGTAAGAGATGTTCCCGCTAGGCTGTAAGAGCACTGTACAGAGCGAGTTGTTTCTTAGCTTCCCAAAGAGCTGGAAGCAAGATGCTGAGGGGCCCAACTCACCCTTTGGAAAGAAGCCTGCACGTTGTGCCTTTCAGCTCTAGGGCCATGTGGCACACCCAGAGCAGAAGTGCTACTTCAGCCAGATCAGGCCTGCAAAGAAACTGCGTTTCACAGGCCTTTGGAAGACATGCTCCCGGTAGGCTGTAAGAGCACTGTGCAGAGCGAGTTGTTTCTTAGCTTCCCAAAGAGCTGGAAGCAAGATGCTGTGGGGCCCAACTCGCCCTTTGGAAAGAAGCCTGCACGTTGTGCCTTTCAGCTCTAGGGCCATGTGGCCCACCCAGAGCAGAAGTCCCACTTCAGCCACATCAGGCCTGCAACGAAACTGCGTTTCACAGGCCTTTGTAAGACATCTTCCAGGTAGGCTGGAAGAGCCCTGTGCACAGCAAGCTGTTTCAAAGCTGCTCCAAGAGCTGGAAGCTGGACGCTGAGGTACTAGTCTCCCTTTGGTGAAACAAGGCAGGACTTTGTGCCTTGCATCTCTAGGGCCATGTTGCACATGGCAGAGCAGAAGTTCTACTTCAGCCAGATGAGGGCTGAAAAGAAACTGCGTTTCACATTCCTTTGGAAGAGATGTTCTCACTTGGTTGGAAGAGCACTGAGCAGAACGAGTTGTTTCTTAGCTTCCCAAAGAGCTGGAAGCAAGATGCTCTGCGGCCCAACTCTCCCTGTGGAAAGAAGCGTGCACGTTGTGCCTTTCAGCTCTAGGGCCATGTGGCACACCCAGAGCAAAAGTTCCACTTCAGCCAGATCAGGCCTGCAAAGAAAATGCGTTTCACAGGCCTTTGGAAGAGATGTTCACGGTAGGCTGTAAGAGCACTGTGCAGAGCGAGTTGTTTCTTCGCTTCACAAAGAGATGGAAGCAAGATTCTCAGGGCCCCAAATCGCCCTTTGGAACGGAGACTGCACGTTGTTCCTTTCAGCTCTAGGGCAATGTAGCACACCCAGAGCAGAAGTTCTACTTCAGCCAGATCAGGCCTGCAAAGAAACTGCGTTTCACAGGCCTTTGTAAGAGATGTTCCCGGTAGGCTGTAAGAGCACTGTGCAGAGCGAGTTGTTTCTCAGCTTCCAAAGAGCTGGAAGCAAGATGCTTTGGGGACCAACTCGCCCTTTGGATAGGAGACTGCACGTTGTGTCTTTCAGCTCTTGGGCTATGTAGCACACCCGCAGCAGAATTCTACTTCAGATACATCAGGACTGCAAGGAAACTGCGTTTCACAGGCCTTCGTAAGAGATGTTCCCGGTAGGCTGTAAGAGCGCTGTGCAGAGCGAGTTCTTTCTTAGCTTCCCAAAGAGCTGGAAGCAAGATGCTCTGGGTCCCACCTCCCCCTTTTTTAAGAAGCCTGCACGTTGTGCCTTTGAGCTCTAGGTCAATGTGGCACATCCAGAGCAGAAGTTCCACTTCAGCCAGATCAGGCCTGCAAAGAAACTGCGTTTCACAGGCCTTTGGAAGAGATGTTCCCGGTAGGCTGTAAGAGCACTGTGCAGAGCGAGTTGTTTCTTAGCTTCCCAAAGAGCTGGAAGCAAGATGCTGTGGGGCCCAACTCTCCCTTTGGAAAGAAGCCTGCACGTTGTGCCTTTCAGCTCTAGGGCCATGTGGCACACCCAGAGCCAAAGTTCCACTTCAGCCAGATCAGGCCTGCAAAGAAAATGCGTTTCACAGGCCTTTGTAAGAGATGTTCCCGCTAGGCTGTAAGAGCACTGTACAGAGCGAGTTGTTTCTTAGCTTCCCAAAGAGCTGGAAGCAAGATGCTGAGGGGCCCAACTCACCCTTTGGAAAGAAGCCTGCACGTTGTGCCTTTCAGCTCTAGGGCCATGTGGCACACCCAGAGCAGAAGTCCTACTTCAGCCAGATCAGGCCTGCAAAGAAACTGCGTTTCACAGGCCTTTGGAAGAGATGCTCCCGGTAGGCTGTAAGAGCACTGTGCAGAGCGAGTTGTTTCTTAGCTTCCCAAAGAGCTGGAAGCAAGATGCTGTGGGGCCCAACTCGCCCTTTGGAAAGAAGCCTGCACGTAGTGCCTTTCAGCTCTTGGGCAACGTAGCACACCCAGAGCAGAAGTCCTACTTCAGCCAGATCAGGCTTGCAAAGAAACTGCGTTTCACAGGCCTTTGGAAGAGATGTTCCCGGTAGTCTGTAAGAGCACTGTGCAGAGCGAGTTGTTTCTTAGCTGCCGAAAGAGCTGGAAGCTGGACCTGAGGGACTTGTCTACCCTTGTGGAAACAAGGCAGGACTTTGTGCCTTGCAGCTCTAGCGCCATGTAGGACCCGGCAGAGCAGAAGTTCTACTTCAGCCACATCAGGGCTGGGAAGAAACTGCGTTTCACAGGCCTTTGTAAGACTCGTTCCCTGTAGGCTGTAAAACACCAGTGCAGAGCAAGTTGTTTCTTAGCGGCCTAAAGAAGTTGAAGCCCCACGCTGTGGGGCCTGTCTGCCCTTGAGGAGTCAAGGCAGGACTTTGAGCCTTGCAACTCTAGGCCGAAGTAGGATATGGCATAGAAGCAGTTCTACCTCAGCGAGATAAGGCCTGCAAAGAAACTGCATTTCTCAGGCCTTTGCAAGAGATGCTCCCGGTTGGCTGTAAGAGAGGTCTGCAGAGCGAGTTGTTTCTTAGCTTCCCAAAGAGCTGGAAGCAAGAGGCTTTGGGGCCCAACACGCCGTTTGGAAAGAAGCCTGCACGTTGTGTCTTAAAGCTCTAGGGCCATGTGGCACACCCAGAGCAGAAGTTCTACTTCAGCCAGATCAGGCCTGCAAAGAAACTGCCTTTCACAGGCCTTTGTAAGAGATGTTCCCGGTAGGCTGTAAGAGCACTGTACAGAGCGAGTTGTTTCTTAGCTTCCCAAAGAGCTGGAAGCAAGATGCTCTGCGGCCCAACTCTCCCTTTGGAAAGAAGCGTGCACGTTGTGCCTTTCAGCTCTAGGGCCATGTGGCACACCCAGAGCAAAAGTTCCACTTCAGCCAGATCAGGCCTGCAAAGAAAATGCGTTTCACAGGCCTTTGTAACAGATGTTCCCGGTAGGCTGTAAGAGCACTGTACAGAGCGAGTTGTTTCTTAGCTTCCCAAAGAGCTGGAAGCAAGATGCTGAGGGGCCCAACTCACCCTTTGGAAAGAAGCCTGCACGTTTTGCCTTTCAGCTCTAGGGCCATGTGGCACACCCAGAGCAGAAGTTCTACTTCAGCCAGATCAGGCCTGCAAAGAAAATGCGTTTCACAGGCCTTCGGAAGAGATGTTCCCGGTAGGCTGTAAGAGCGCTGTGCAGAGCGAGTTCTTTCTTCGCTTCACAAAGAGATGGAAGCAAGATGCTCTGGGTCCCACCTCCCCCTTTTTTAAGAAGCCTGCACGTTTTGCCTTTGAGCTCTAGGTCAATGTGGCACATCCAGAGCAGAAGTTCCACTTCAGCCAGATCAGGCCTGCAAAGAAACTGCGTTTCACAGGCCTTTGGAAGAGATGTTGCCGGTAGGCTGTAAGAGCACTGTGCAGAGCGAGTTGTTTCTTAGCTTCCCAAAGAGCTGGAAGCAAGATGCTGTGTGGCCCAACTCTCCCTTTGGAAAGAAGCCTGCACGTTGTGCCTTTCAGCTCTAGGGCCATGTGGCCCACCCAGAGCAGAAGTTCTACTTCAGCCAGATCAGGCCTGCAACGAAACTGCGTTTCACAGGCCTTTGTAAGACATCTTCCAGGTAGGCTGGAAGAGCCCTGTGCACAGCAAGCTGTTTCAAAGCTGCTCCAAGAGCTGGAAGCTGGACGCTGAGGTACTAGTCTCCCTTTGGTGAAACAAGGCAGGACTTTGTGCCTTGCATCTCTAGGGCCATGTTGCACATGGCAGAGCAGAAGTTCTACTTCAGCCAGATGAGGGCTGAAAAGAAACTGCGTTTCACATTCCTTTGGAAGAGATGTTCTCACTTGGTTGGAAGAGCACTGAGCAGAACGAGTTGTTTCTTAGCTTCCCAAAGAGCTGGAAGCAAGATGCTCTGCGGCCCAACTCTCCCTGTGGAAAGAAGCGTGCACGTTGTGCCTTTCAGCTCTAGGGCCATGTGGCACACCCAGAGCAAAAGTTCCACTTCAGCCAGATCAGGCCTGCAAAGAAAATGCGTTTCACAGGCCTTTGGAAGAGATGTTCACGGTAGGCTGTAAGAGCACTGTGCAGAGCGAGTTGTTTCTTCGCTTCACAAAGAGATGGAAGCAAGATTCTCTGGGCCACAAATCGCCCTTTGGAACTGAGACTGCACGTTGTTCCTTTCAGCTCTAGGGCAATGTAGCACACCCAGATCAGAAGTTCTACTTCAGCCAGATCAGGCCTGCAAAGAAACTGCGTTTCACAGGCCTTTGTAAGAGATGTTCCCGGTAGGCTGTAAGAGCACTGTGCAGAGCGAGTTGTTTCTCAGCTTCCAAAGAGCTGGAAGCAAGATGCTTTGGGGACCAACTCGCCCTTTGGATAGGAGACTGCACGTTGTGTCTTTCAGCTCTTGGGCTATGTAGCACACCCGCAGCAGAATTCTACTTCAGATACATCAGGACTGCAAAGAAACTGCGTTTCACAGGCCTTCGTAAGAGATGTTCCCGGTAGGCTGTAAGAGCGCTGTGCAGAGCGAGTTCTTTCTTAGCTTCCCAAAGAGCTGGAAGCAAGATGCTCTGCGGCCCAACTCCCCCTTTGGAAAGAAGCGTGCACGTTGTGCCTTTCAGCTCTAGGGCCATGTGGCACACCCAGAGCAGAAGTTCCACTTCAGCCAGATCAGGCCTGCAAAGAAAATGCGTTTCACAGGCCTTTGTAACAGATGTTCCCGGTAGGCTGTAAGAGCACTGTACAGAGCGAGTTGTTTCTTAGCTTCCCAAAGAGCTGGAAGCAAGATGCTGAGGGGCCCAACTCACCCTTTGGAAAGAAGCCTGCACGTTGTGCCTTTCAGCTCTAGGGCCATGTGGCACACCCAGAGCAGAAGTTCTACTTCAGCCAGATCAGGCCTGCAAAGAAAATGCGTTTCACAGGCCTTCGTAAGAGATGTTCCCGGTAGGCTGTAAGAGCGCTGTGCAGAGCGAGTTCTTTCTTCGCTTCCCAAAGAGCTGGAAGCAAGATGCTCTGGGTCCCACCTCCCCCTTTTTTAAGAAGCCTGCACGTTTTGCCTTTGAGCTCTAGGTCAATGTGGCACATCCAGAGCAGAAGTTCCACTTCAGCCAGATCAGGCCTGCAAAGAAACTGCGTTTCACAGGCCTTTGGAAGAGATGTTCCCGGTAGGCTGTAAGAGCACTGTGCAGAGCGAGTTGTTTCTTAGCTTCCCAAAGAGCTGGAAGCAAGATGCTGTGGGGCCCAACTCTCCCTTTGGAAAGAAGCCTGCACGTTGTGCCTTTCAGCTCTAGGGCCATGTGGCACACCCAGAGCAAAAGTTCCACTTCAGCCAGATCAGGCCTGCAAAGAAAATGCGTTTCACAGGCCTTTGTAAGAGATGTTCCCGCTAGGCTGTAAGAGCACTGTGCAGAGCGAGTTGTTTCTTAGCTTCCCAAAGAGCTGGAAGCAAGATGCTGAGGGGCCCAACTCACCCTTTGGAAAGAAGCCTGCACGTTGTGCCTTTGAGCTCTAGGGCCATGTGGCACACCCAGAGCAGAAGTGCTACTTCAGCCAGATCAGGCCTGCAAAGAAACTGCGTTTCACAGGCCTTTGGAAGAGATGCTCCCGGTAGGCTGTAAGAGCACTGTGCAGAGCGAGTTGTTTCTTAGCTTCCCAAAGAGCTGGAAGCAAGATGCTGTGGGGCCCAACTCGCCCTTTGGAAAGAAGCCTGCACGTTGTGCCTTTCAGCTCTAGGGCCATGTGGCACACCCAGAGCAGAAGTCCCACTTCAGCCAGATCAGGCCTGCAAAGAAACTGCGTTTCACAGGCCTTTGGAAGAGATGTTCCCGGTAGGCTGTAAGAGCACTGTGCAGAGCGAGTTGTTTCTTAGCTGCCCAAAGAGCTGGAAGCTGGACGCTGAGGGGACTAGTCTCCCTTTGGAAACAAGGCAGGACTTTGTGCCTTGCAGCTCTAGGGCCATGTGGCACACGGCAGAGCAGAAGTTCTACTTCAGCCAGATCAGGGCTGCAAAGAAACTGCGTTTCACATTCCTTTGGAAGAGATGCTCCCGGTTGGCTGTAAGAGCACTGTGCAGAGCGAGTTGTTTCTTAGCTTCCCAAAGAGCTGGAAGCAAGATGCTGTGGGGCCCAACTCGCCCTTTGGAAAGAAGCCTGCACGTTGTGCCTTTCAGCTCTAGGGCCATGTGGCACACCCAGAGCAGAAGTTCTACTTCAGCCAGATCAGGCCTGCAAAGAAACTGCGTTTCACAGGCCTTTGGAAGAGATGTTCCCGGTAGGCTGTAAGAGCACTGTGCAGAGCGAGTTGTTTCTTAGCTTCCCAAAGAGCTGGAAGCAAGATTCTCTGCGGCCCCAAATCG
>NW_027228426.1:109019-181519 GCF_037783145.1 Equus przewalskii
CCAACTCGCACTTTGGAAAGAAGCCTGCGGATTGTGCCTTTCAGCTCTAGGGCCATGTGGCACACCCAGAGCAGAAGTTCTACTTCAGCCAGATCAGGCCTGCAGAGAAACTGCGTTTCACAGGCCTTTGTAAGTCATGTTCCCGGTAGGCTGTAAAAGCACTGTGCAGAGCGAGATGTTTCTTAGCTTCCCAAAGAGCTGGAAGCAAGATGCTCTGGGTCCCAACTCGCCCTTTGGAAAGAAGCCTGCACCTTGTGCCTTTCAGCTCTAGGGCCATGTGGCACACCCAGAGCAGAAGTTCTACTTCAGCCAGATCAGGCCTGCAAAGAAACTGCGTTTCACAGGCCTTTGGAAGAGATGTTCCCGGTAGGCTGTAAGAGCACTGTGCAGAGCGAGTTGTTTCTTAGCTGTCGAAAGAGCTGGAAGCTGGACCTGAGGGACTTGTCTACCCTTGTGGAAACAAGGCAGGACTTTGTGCCTTGCAGCTCTAGCGCCATGTAGGACCCGGCAGAGCAGAAGTTCTACTTCAGCCACATCAGGGCTGGGAAGAAACTGCGTTTCACAGGCCTTTGTAAGACTCGTTCCCTGTAGGCTGTAAAACACCAGTGCAGAGCAAGTTGTTTCTTAGCTGCCCAAAGAGGTGGAAGCCCCACGCTGTGGGGCCTGTCTGCCCTTGAGGAGTCAAGGCAGGACTTTGAGCCTTGCAACTCTAGGCCGATGTAGGACACGGCATAGCAGCAGTTCTACCTCAGCGAGATAAGGCCTGCAAAGAAACTGCATTTCTCAGGCCTTTGGAAGAGATGTTCCCGGTAGGCTGTAAGAGCACTGTGCAGAGCGAGTTGTTTCTTAGCTTCCCAAAGAGCTGGAAGCAAGATGCTGTGGGGCCCAACTCGCCCTTTGGAAAGAAGCCTGCACGTTGTGCCTTTCAGCTCTAGGGCAAAGTAGCACACGCAGAGCAGAAGTCCTACTTCAGCCAGATCAGGCCTGCAAAGAAACTGCGTTTCACAGGCCTTTGGAAGAGATGTTCCCCGTAGGCTGTAAGAGCACTGTGCAGAGCGAGTGGTTTCTTAGCTTCCCAAAGAGCTGGAAGCAAGATGCTGTGGGGCCCAACTCGCCCTTTGGAAAGAAGCCTGCACGTTGTGCCTTTCAGCTCTAGGGCAAAGTAGCACACCCAGAGCAGAAGTCCTACTTCAGCCAGATCAGGCCTGCAAAGAAACTGCATTTCTCAGGCCTTTGGAAGAGATGTTCCCAGTAGGCTGTAAGAGCACTGTGCAGAGCGAGTTGTTTCTTAGCTTCCCAAAGAGCTGGAAGCAAGATGCTGTGGGGCCCAACTCGCCCTTTGGAAAGAAGCCTGCACGTTGTGCCTTTCAGCTCTAGGGCAAAGTAGCACACCCAGAGCAGAAGTCCTACTTCAGCCAGATCAGGCCTGCAAAGAAACTGCGTTTCACAGGCCTTTGGAAGAGATGTTCCCCGTAGGCTGTAAGAGCACTGTGCAGAGCGAGTTGTTTCTTAGCTTCCCAAAGAGCTGGAAGCAAGATGCTGTGGGGCCCAACTCGCCCTTTGGAAAGAAGCCTGCACGTTGTGCCTTTCAGCTCTAGGGCAAAGTAGCACACCCAGAGCAGAAGTCCTACTTCAGCCAGATCAGGCCTGCAAAGAAACTGCGTTTCACAGGCCTTTGGAAGAGATGTTCCCGTAGGTTGTAAGAGCACTGTGCAGAGCGAGTTGTTTCTTAGCCTCCCAAAGAGCTGGAAGCAAGATGCTGTGGGGCCCAACTCGCCCTTTGGAAAGAAGCCTGCACGTTTTGCCTTTCAGCTCTAGGTCAATATGGCACACCCAGAGCAGAAGTTCTACTTCAGCCTGATCAGGGCTGGGAAGAAACTGCGTTTCACAGTCCTTTGTAAGACATGTTCCCGGTAGGCTGTAAGAGCCCTATGCAGAGCGAGTTGTTTCTTAGCTGCCGAAAGAGCTGGATGTTGGACCTGAGGGACTTGTCTACCCTTGTGGAATCAAGGCAGGACTTTGCGCCTTGCAGCTCTAGCGCCATGTAGGACCCGGCAGAGCAGAAGTTCTACTTCAGCCACCTCAGGGCTGGGAAGAAACTGCGTTTCACAGGCCTTTGTAAGACTCGTTCCCTGTAGGCTGTAAAACACCAGTGCAGAGCAAGTTGTTTCTTAGCGGCCTGAAGAGGTGGAAGCCCCACGCTGTGGGGCCTGTCTGCCCTTGAGGAGTCAAGGCAGGACTTTGAGCCTTGCAACTCTAGGCCGATGTGGGACACGGCATAGCAGCAGTTCTACCTCAGCGAGATAAGGCCTGCAAAGAAACTGCATTTCTCAGGCCTTTGGAAGAGATGTTCCCGGTAGGCTGTAAGAGCACTGTGCAGAGCGAGTTGTTTCTTAGCTTCCCAAAGAGCTGGAAGCAAGATGCTGTGGGGCCCAACTCGCCCTTTGGAAAGAAGCCTGCACGTTGTGCCTTTCAGCTCTAGGGCAAAGTAGCACACCCAGAGCAGAAGTCCTACTTCAGCCAGATCAGGCCTGCAAAGAAACTGCGTTTCACAGGCCTTTGGAAGAGATGTTCCCCGTAGGCTGTAAGAGCACTGTGCAGAGCGAGTTGTTTCTTAGCTTCCCAAAGAGCTGGAAGCAAGATGCTGTGGGGCCCAACTCGCCCTTTGGAAAGAAGCCTGCACGTTGTGCCTTTCAGCTCTAGGGCAAAGTAGCACACCCAGAGCAGAAGTCCTACTTCAGCCAGATCAGGCCTGCAAAGAAACTGCGTTTCACAGGCCTTTGGAAGAGATGTTCCCCGTAGGCTGTAAGAGCACTGTGCAGAGCGAGTTGTTTCTTAGCTTCCCAAAGAGCTGGAAGCAAGATGCTCTGGGTTCCAACTCGCCCTTTGGAAAGAAGCCTGCACGTTGTGCCTTTGAGCTCTAGGTCAATATGGCACACCCAGAGCAGAAGTTCTACTTCAGCCTGATCAGGGCTGGGAAGAAACTGCGTTTCACAGTCCTTTGTAAGACATGTTCCCGGTAGGCTGTAAGAGCCCTATGCAGAGCGAGTTGTTTCTTAGCTGCCGAAAGAGCTGGATGTTGGACCTGAGGGACTTGTCTACCCTTGTGGAATCAAGGCAGGACTTTGCGCCTTGCAGCTCTAGCGCCATGTAGGACCCGGCAGAGCAGAAGTTCTACTTAAGCCACATCAGGGCTGGGAAGAAACTGCGTTTCACAGGCCTTTGTAAGACTCGTTCCCTGTAGGCTGTAAAACACCAGTGCAGAGCAAGTTGTTTCTTAGCGGCCTAAAGAGGTGGAAGCCCCACGCTGTGGGGCCTGTCTGCCCTTGAGGAGTCAAGGCAGGACTTTGAGCCTTGCAACTCTAGGCCGAAGTAGGATATGGCATAGCAGCAGTTCTACCTCAGCAAGATAAGGCCTGCAAAGAAACTGCATTTCTCAGGCCTTTGCAAGAGATGCTCCCAGTTGGCTGTAAGAGAGGTCTGCAGAGCCAGTTGTTTCTTAGCTTCCCAAAGAGCTGGAAGGAAGATGCTGTGGGGCCCAACTCGCCCTTTGGAAAGAAGCCTGCACCTTGTGCCTTTCAGCTCCAGGGCAACGTAGCACACCCAGAGCAGAAGTTCTACTTCAGCCAGATCAGGCCTGCAAAGAAACTGCGTTTCACAGGCCTTTGTAAGAGATGTTCCCGGTAGGCTGTAAGACCACTGTGCAGAGCGAGTTGTTTCTTAGCTGCCGAAAGAGCTGGAAGCTGGACCTGAGGGACATGTCTACCCTTGTGGAAACAAGGCAGGACTTTGTGCCTTGCAGCTCTAGCGCCATGGAGGACCCGGCAGAGCAGAAGTTCTACTTCAGCCACATCAGGGCTGGGAAGAAACTGCGTTTCACAGGCCTTTGTAAGACTCGTTTCCTGTAGGCTGTAAAACACCAGTGCAGAGCAAGTTGTTTCTTAGCTGCCCAAAGAGGTGGAATCCCCACGCTGAGTAGCCTGTCTGCCCTTGAGGAGTCAAGGCAGGACTTTGAGCCTTGCAACTCTAGGCCGATGTGGGACACGGCATAGCAGCAGTTCTACCTCAGCGAGATAAGGCCTGCAAAGAAACTGCATTTCTCAGGCCTTTGCAAGAGATGCTCCCGGTTGGCTGTAAGAGAGGTCTGCAGAGCGAGTTGTTCCTTAGCTTCCCAAAGAGCTGGAAGCAAGAGGTTTTGGGGTCCAACTCGCACTTTGGAAAGAAGCCTGCGGATTGTGCCTTTCAGCTCTAGGGCCATGTGGCACACCCAGAGCAGAAGTTCTACTTCAGCCAGATCAGGCCTGCAAAGAAACTGCGTTTCACAGGCCTTTGGAAGAGATGTTCCCGGTAGGCCGTAAGAGCACTGTGCGGAGCGAGTTGTTTCTTAGCTGCCGAAAGAGCTGGAAGCTGGACCTGAGGGACTTGTCTACCCTTGTGGAAACAAGGCAGGACTTTGTGCCTTGCAGCTCTAGCGCCATGGAGGACCCGGCAGAGCAGAAGTTCTACTTCAGCCACATCAGGGCTGGGAAGAAACTGCGTTTCTCAGGCCTTTGTAAGACTCGTTCCCTGTAGGCTGTAAAACACCAGTGCAGAGCAAGTTGTTTCTTAGCTGCCCAAAGGTGTGGAAGCCCCACACTGTGGGGCCTGTCTGCCCTTGAGTAGTCAAGGCAGGACTTTGAGCCTTGCAACTCTAGGCCGATGTAGGACACGGCATAGCAGCAGTTCTACCTCAGCGAGATAAGGCCTGCAAAGAAACTGCATTTCTCTGGCCTTTGCAAGAGATGCTCCCGGTTGGCTGTAAGAGCACTGTGCAGAGCGAGTTGTTTCTTCGCTTCCCAAAGAGCTGGAAGCAAGATGCTCTGAGGCCCATCTCGCCCTTTGGAAAGAAGCCTGCACGTTGTGCCTTTCAGCTCTAGTGCAATGTGGCACACCCAGAGCAGAAGTTCTACTTCAGCCAGATCAGGCCTGCAAAGAAACTGCGTTTCACAGGCCTTTGGAAGAGATGTTCCCGGTAGGCTGTAAGAGCACTGTGCAGAGCGAGTTCTTTCTTCGCTTCCCAAAGAGCTGGAAGCAAGATGCTCTGAGGCCCAACTCGCCCTTTGGAAAGAAGCCTGCACGTTGTGCCTTTCAGCTCTAGGGCAATGTGGCACACCCAGAGCAGAAGTTCTACTTCAGCCAGATCAGGCCTGCAGAGAAACTGCGTTTCACAGGCCTTTGTAAGTCATGTTCCAGGTAGGCTGTAAAAGCACTGTGCAGAGCGAGATGTTTCTTAGCTTCCCAAAGCTCTGGAAGCAAGATGCTCTGGGTCCCAACTCGCCCTTTGGAAAGAAGCCTGCACCTTGTGCCTTTCAGCTCTAGGGCCATGTGGCACACCCAGAGCAGAAGTTCTACTTCAGCCAGATCAGGCCTGCAAAGAAACTGCGTTTCACAGGCCTTTGGAAGAGATGTTCCCGGTAGGCTGTAAGAGCACTGTGCAGAGCGAGTTGTTTCTTAGCTGTCGAAAGAGCTGGAAGCTGGACCTGAGGGACTTGTCTACCCTTGTGGAAACAAGGCAGGACTTTGTGCCTTGCAGCTCTAGCGCCATGTAGGACCCGGCAGAGCAGAAGTTCTACTTCAGCCACATCAGGGCTGGGAAGGAACTGCGTTTCACACGCCTTTGTAAGACTCGTTCCCTGTAGGCTGTAAAACACCAGTGCAGAGCAAGTTGTTTCTTAGCTGCCCAAAGAGGTGGAAGCCCAACGCTGTGGGGCCTGTCTGCCCTTGAGGAGTCAAGGCAGGACTTAGAGCCTTGCAACTCTAGGCCGATGTAGGACACGGCATAGCAGCAGTTCTACCTCAGCGAGATAAGGCCTGCAAAGAAACTGCATTTCTCAGGCCTTTGGAAGAGATGTTCCCGGTAGGCTGTAAGAGCACTGTGCAGAGCGAGTTGTTTCTTAGCTTCCTAATGAGCTGGAAGCAAGATGCTGTGAGGCCCAACTCGCCCTTTGGAAAGTAGCCTGCACGTTGCGCCTTTCAGCTCTAGGGCAAAGTAGCACACGGAGAGCAGAAGTCCTACTTCAGCCAGATCAGGCCTGCAAAGAAACTGCGTTTCACAGGCCTTTGGAAGAGATGTTCCCCGTAGGCTGTAAGAGCACTGTGCAGAGCGAGTGGTTTCTTAGCTTGCCAGAGAGCTGGAAGCAGGATGCTGTGGGGCCCAACTCGCCCTTTGGAAAGAAGCCTGCACGTTGTGCCTTTCAGCTCTAGGGCAAATTAGCACACCCAGAGCAGAAGTCCTACTTCAGCCAGATCAGGCCTGCAAAGAAACTGCATTTCTCAGGCCTTTGGAAGAGATGCTCCCAGTAGGCTGTAAGAGCACTGTGCAGAGCGAGTTGTTTCTTAGCTTCCCAAAGAGCTGGAAGCAAGATGCGGTGGGGCCCAACTCGCCCTTTGGAAAGAAGCCTGCACGTTGTGCCTTTCAGCTCTAGGGCACTGTGGCACACCCAGAGCAGAAGTTCTACTTCAGCCCGATCAGGCCTGCAAAGAAACTGCGTTTCACAGGCCTTTGGAAGAGATGTTCCCCGTACGCTGTAAGAGCACTGTGCAGAGCGAGTTGTTTCTTAGCTTCACAAAGAGCTGGAAGCAAGATGCGGTGGGGCCCAACTCGCCCTTTGGAAAGAAGCCTGCACGTTGTGCCTTTCAGCTCTAGGGCAAAGTAACACACCCAGAGCAGAAGTCCTACTTCAGCCAGATCAGGCCTGCAAAGAAACTGCGTTTCACAGGCCTTTGGAAGAGATGTTCCAACTAGGTTGTAAGAGCACTGTGCAGAGCGAGTTGTTTCTTAGCCTCCCAAAGAGCTGGAAGCAAGATGCTGTGGGGCCCAACTCGCCCTTTGGAAAGAAGCCTGCACGTTTTGCCTTTCAGCTCTAGGTCAATATGGCACACCCAGAGCAGAAGTTCTACTTCAGCCTGATCAGGGCTGGGAAGAAACTGCGTTTCACAGTCCTTTGTAAGACATGTTCCCGGTAGGCTGTAAGAGCCCTATGCAGAGCGAGTTGTTTCTTAGCTGCCGAAAGAGCTGGATGTTGGACCTGAGGGACTTGTCTACCCTTGTGGAATCAAGGCAGGACTTTGCGCCTTGCAGCTCTAGCGCCATGTAGGACCCGGCAGAGCAGAAGTTCTACTTCAGCCACCTCAGGGCTGGGAAGAAACTGCGTTTCACAGGCCTTTGTAAGACTCGTTCCCTGTAGGCTGTAAAACACCAGTGCAGAGCAAGTTGTTTCTTAGCGGCCTGAAGAGGTGGAAGCCCCACGCTGTGGGGCCTGTCTGCCCTTGAGGAGTCAAGGCAGGACTTTGAGCCTTGCAACTCTAGGCCGATGTGGGACACGGCATAGCAGCAGTTCTACCTCAGCGAGATAAGGCCTGCAAAGAAACTGCATTTCTCAGGCCTTTGGAAGAGATGTTCCCGGTAGGCTGTAAGAGCACTGTGCAGAGCGAGTTGTTTCTTAGCTTCCCAAAGAGCTGGAAGCAAGATGCTGTGGGGCCCAACTCGCCCTTTGGAAAGAAGCCTGCACGTTGTGCCTTTCAGCTCTAGGGCAAAGTAGCACACCCAGAGCAGAAGTCCTACTTCAGCCAGATCCGGCCTGCAAAGAAACTGCGTTACACAGGCCTTTGGAAGAGATGTTCCCCGTAGGCTGTAAGAGCACTGTGCAGAGCGAGTTGTTTCTTAGCTTCCCAAAGAGCTGGAAGCAAGATGCTGTGGGGCCCAACTCGCCCTTTGGAAAGAAGCCTGCACGTTGTGCCTTTCAGCTCTAGGGCAAAGTAGCACACCCAGAGCAGAAGTCCTACTTCAGCCAGATCAGGCCTGCAAAGAAACTGCGTTTCACAGGCCTTTGGAAGAGATGTTCCCCGTAGGCTGTAAGAGCACTGTGCAGAGCGAGTTGTTTCTTAGCTTCCCAAAGAGCTGGAAGCAAGATGCTCTGGGTTCCAACTCGCCCTTTGGAAAGAAGCCTGCACGTTGTGCCTTTGAGCTCTAGGTCAATATGGCACACCCAGAGCAGAAGTTCTACTTCAGCCTGATCAGGGCTGGGAAGAAACTGCGTTTCACAGTCCTTTGTAAGACATGTTCCCGGTAGGCTGTAAGAGCCCTATGCAGAGCGAGTTGTTTCTTAGCTGCCGAAAGAGCTGGATGTTGGACCTGAGGGACTTGTCTACCCTTGTGGAATCAAGGCAGGACTTTGCGCCTTGCAGCTCTAGCGCCATGTAGGACCCGGCAGAGCAGAAGTTCTACTTCAGCCACATCAGGGCTGGGAAGAAACTGCGTTTCTCAGGCCTTTGTAAGACTCGTTCCCTGTAGGCTGTAAAACACCAGTGCAGAGCAAGTTGTTTCTTAGCTGCCCAAAGGTGTGGAAGCCCCACACTGTGGGGCCTGTCTGCCCTTGAGTAGTCAAGGCAGGACTTTGAGCCTTGCAACTCTAGGCCGATGTAGGACACGGCATAGCAGCAGTTCTACCTCAGCGAGATAAGGCCTGCAAAGAAACTGCATTTCTCTGGCCTTTGCAAGAGATGCTCCCGGTTGGCTGTAAGAGCACTGTGCAGAGCGAGTTGTTTCTTCGCTTCCCAAAGAGCTGGAAGCAAGATGCTCTGAGGCCCATCTCGCCCTTTGGAAAGAAGCCTGCACGTTGTGCCTTTCAGCTCTAGTGCAATGTGGCACACCCAGAGCAGAAGTTCTACTTCAGCCAGATCAGGCCTGCAAAGAAACTGCGTTTCACAGGCCTTTGGAAGAGATGTTCCCGGTAGGCTGTAAGAGCACTGTGCAGAGCGAGTTCTTTCTTCGCTTCCCAAAGAGCTGGAAGCAAGATGCTCTGAGGCCCAACTCGCCCTTTGGAAAGAAGCCTGCACGTTGTGCCTTTCAGCTCTAGGGCAATGTGGCACACCCAGAGCAGAAGTTCTACTTCAGCCAGATCAGGCCTGCAGAGAAACTGCGTTTCACAGGCCTTTGTAAGTCATGTTCCAGGTAGGCTGTAAAAGCACTGTGCAGAGCGAGATGTTTCTTAGCTTCCCAAAGCTCTGGAAGCAAGATGCTCTGGGTCCCAACTCGCCCTTTGGAAAGAAGCCTGCACCTTGTGCCTTTCAGCTCTAGGGCCATGTGGCACACCCAGAGCAGAAGTTCTACTTCAGCCAGATCAGGCCTGCAAAGAAACTGCGTTTCACAGGCCTTTGGAAGAGATGTTCCCGGTAGGCTGTAAGAGCACTGTGCAGAGCGAGTTGTTTCTTAGCTGTCGAAAGAGCTGGAAGCTGGACCTGAGGGACTTGTCTACCCTTGTGGAAACAAGGCAGGACTTTGTGCCTTGCAGCTCTAGCGCCATGTAGGACCCGGCAGAGCAGAAGTTCTACTTCAGCCACATCAGGGCTGGGAAGGAACTGCGTTTCACACGCCTTTGTAAGACTCGTTCCCTGTAGGCTGTAAAACACCAGTGCAGAGCAAGTTGTTTCTTAGCTGCCCAAAGAGGTGGAAGCCCAACGCTGTGGGGCCTGTCTGCCCTTGAGGAGTCAAGGCAGGACTTTGAGCCTTGCAACTCTAGGCCGATGTAGGACACGGCATAGCAGCAGTTCTACCTCAGCGAGATAAGGCCTGCAAAGAAACTGCATTTCTCAGGCCTTTGGAAGAGATGTTCCCGGTAGGCTGTAAGAGCACTGTGCAGAGCGAGTTGTTTCTTAGCTTCCTAATGAGCTGGAAGCAAGATGCTGTGAGGCCCAACTCGCCCTTTGGAAAGTAGCCTGCACGTTGTGCCTTTCAGCTCTAGGGCAATATGGCACACCCAGAGCAGAAGTTCTACTTCAGCCTGATCAGGGCTGGGAAGAAACTGCGTTTCACAGTCCTTTGTAAGACATGTTCCCGGTAGGCTGTAAGAGCCCTATGCAGAGCGAGTTGTTTCTTAGCTGCCGAAAGAGCTGGATGTTGGACCTGAGGGACTTGTCTACCCTTGTGGAATCAAGGCAGGACTTTGCGCCTTGCAGCTCTAGCGCCATGTAGGACCCGGCAGAGCAGAAGTTCTACTTCAGCCACCTCAGGGCTGGGAAGAAACTGCGTTTCACAGGCCTTTGTAAGACTCGTTCCCTGTAGGCTGTAAAACACCAGTGCAGAGCAAGTTGTTTCTTAGCGGCCTGAAGAGGTGGAAGCCCCACGCTGTGGGGCCTGTCTGCCCTTGAGGAGTCAAGGCAGGACTTTGAGCCTTGCAACTCTAGGCCGATGTGGGACACGGCATAGCAGCAGTTCTACCTCAGCGAGACAAGGCCTGCAAAGAAACTGCATTTCTCAGGCCTTTGGAAGAGATGTTCCCGGTAGGCTGTAAGAGCACTGTGCAGAGCGAGTTGTTTCTTAGCTTCCCAAAGAGCTGGAAGCAAGATGCTGTGGGGCCCAACTCGCCCTTTGGAAAGAAGCCTGCACGTTGTGCCTTTCAGCTCTAGGGCAAAGTAGCACACCCAGAGCAGAAGTCCTACTTCAGCCAGATCCGGCCTGCAAAGAAACTGCGTTACACAGGCCTTTGGAAGAGATGTTCCCCGTAGGCTGTAAGAGCACTGTGCAGAGCGAGTTGTTTCTTAGCTTCCCAAAGAGCTGGAAGCAAGATGCTGTGGGGCCCAACTCGCCCTTTGGAAAGAAGCCTGCACGTTGTGCCTTTCAGCTCTAGGGCAAAGTAGCACACCCAGAGCAGAAGTCCTACTTCAGCCAGATCAGGCCTGCAAAGAAACTGCGTTTCACAGGCCTTTGGAAGAGATGTTCCCCGTAGGCTGTAAGAGCACTGTGCAGAGCGAGTTGTTTCTTAGCCTCCCATAGAGCTGGAAGCAAGATGCTGTGGGGCCCAACTCGCCCTTTGGAAAGAAGCCTGCACGTTTTGCCTTTCAGCTCTAGGTCAATATGGCACACCCAGAGCAGAAGTTCTACTTCAGCCTGATCAGGGCTGGGAAGAAACTGCGTTTCACAGTCCTTTGTAAGACATGTTCCCGGTAGGCTGTAAGAGCCCTATGCAGAGCGAGTTGTTTCTTAGCTGCTGAAAGAGCTGGATGTTGGACCTGAGGGACTTGTCTACCCTTGTGGAATCAAGGCAGGACTTTGCGCCTTGCAGCTCTAGCGCCATGTAGGACCCGGCAGAGCAGAAGTTCTACTTCAGCCACCTCAGGGCTGGGAAGAAACTGCGTTTCACAGGCCTTTGTAAGACTCGTTCCCTGTAGGCTGTAAAACACCAGTGCAGAGCAAGTTGTTTCTTAGCGGCCTGAAGAGGTGGAAGCCCCACGCTGTGGGGCCTGTCTGCCCTTGAGGAGTCAAGGCAGGACTTTGAGCCTTGCAACTCTAGGCCGATGTGGGACACGGCATAGCAGCAGTTCTACCTCAGCGAGACAAGGCCTGCAAAGAAACTGCATTTCTCAGGCCTTTGGAAGAGATGTTCCCGGTAGGCTGTAAGAGCACTGTGCAGAGCGAGTTGTTTCTTAGCTTCCCAAAGAGCTGGAAGCAAGATGCTGTGGGGCCCAACTCGCCCTTTGGAAAGAAGCCTGCACGTTGTGCCTTTCAGCTCTAGGGCAAAGTAGCACACCCAGAGCAGAAGTCCTACTTCAGCCAGATCCGGCCTGCAAAGAAACTGCGTTACACAGGCCTTTGGAAGAGATGTTCCCCGTAGGCTGTAAGAGCACTGTGCAGAGCGAGTTGTTTCTTAGCTTCCCAAAGAGCTGGAAGCAAGATGCTGTGGGGCCCAACTCGCCCTTTGGAAAGAAGCCTGCACGTTGTGCCTTTCAGCTCTAGGGCAAAGTAGCACACCCAGAGCAGAAGTCCTACTTCAGCCAGATCAGGCCTGCAAAGAAACTGCGTTTCACAGGCCTTTGGAAGAGATGTTCCCCGTAGGCTGTAAGAGCAGTGTGCAGAGCGAGTTGTTTCTTAGCCTCCCAAAGAGCTGGAAGCAAGATGCTGTGGGGCCCAACTCGCCCTTTGGAAAGAAGCCTGCACGTTTTGCCTTTCAGCTCTAGGTCAATATGGCACACCCAGAGCAGAAGTTCTACTTCAGCCTGATCAGGGCTGGGAAGAAACTGCGTTTCACAGTCCTTTGTAAGACATGTTCCCGGTAGGCTGTAAGAGCCCTATGCAGAGCGAGTTGTTTCTTAGCTGCCGAAAGAGCTGGATGTTGGACCTGAGGGACTTGTCTACCCTTGTGGAATCAAGGCAGGACTTTGCGCCTTGCAGCTCTAGCGCCATGTAGGACCCGGCAGAGCAGAAGTTCTACTTCAGCCACCTCAGGGCTGGGAAGAAACTGCGTTTCACAGGCCTTTGTAAGACTCGTTCCCTGTAGGCTGTAAAACACCAGTGCAGAGCAAGTTGTTTCTTAGCGGCCTGAAGAGGTGGAAGCCCCACGCTGTGGGGCCTGTCTGCCCTTGAGGAGTCAAGGCAGGACTTTGAGCCTTGCAACTCTAGGCCGATGTGGGACACGGCATAGCAGCAGTTCTACCTCAGCGAGACAAGGCCTGCAAAGAAACTGCATTTCTCAGGCCTTTGGAAGAGATGTTCCCGGTAGGCTGTAAGAGCACTGTGCAGAGCGAGTTGTTTCTTAGCTTCCCAAAGAGCTGGAAGCAAGATGCTGTGGGGCCCAACTCGCCCTTTGGAAAGAAGCCTGCACGTTGTGCCTTTCAGCTCTAGGGCAAAGTAGCACACCCAGAGCAGAAGTCCTACTTCAGCCAGATCCGGCCTGCAAAGAAACTGCGTTACACAGGCCTTTGGAAGAGATGTTCCCCGTAGGCTGTAAGAGCACTGTGCAGAGCGAGTTGTTTCTTAGCTTCCCAAAGAGCTGGAAGCAAGATGCTGTGGGGCCCAACTCGCCCTTTGGAAAGAAGCCTGCACGTTGTGCCTTTCAGCTCTAGGGCAAAGTAGCACACCCAGAGCAGAAGTCCTACTTCAGCCAGATCAGGCCTGCAAAGAAACTGCGTTTCACAGGCCTTTGGAAGAGATGTTCCCCGTAGGCTGTAAGAGCACTGTGCAGAGCGAGTTGTTTCTTAGCCTCCCATAGAGCTGGAAGCAAGATGCTGTGGGGCCCAACTCGCCCTTTGGAAAGAAGCCTGCACGTTTTGCCTTTCAGCTCTAGGTCAATATGGCACACCCAGAGCAGAAGTTCTACTTCAGCCTGATCAGGGCTGGGAAGAAACTGCGTTTCACAGTCCTTTGTAAGACATGTTCCCGGTAGGCTGTAAGAGCCCTATGCAGAGCGAGTTGTTTCTTAGCTGCCGAAAGAGCTGGATGTTGGACCTGAGGGACTTGTCTACCCTTGTGGAATCAAGGCAGGACTTTGCGCCTTGCAGCTCTAGCGCCATGTAGGACCCGGCAGAGCAGAAGTTCTACTTCAGCCACCTCAGGGCTGGGAAGAAACTGCGTTTCACAGGCCTTTGTAAGACTCGTTCCCTGTAGGCTGTAAAACACCAGTGCAGAGCAAGTTGTTTCTTAGCGGCCTGAAGAGGTGGAAGCCCCACGCTGTGGGGCCTGTCTGCCCTTGAGGAGTCAAGGCAGGACTTTGAGCCTTGCAACTCTAGGCCGATGTGGGACACGGCATAGCAGCAGTTCTACCTCAGCGAGACAAGGCCTGCAAAGAAACTGCATTTCTCAGGCCTTTGGAAGAGATGTTCCCGGTAGGCTGTAAGAGCACTGTGCAGAGCGAGTTGTTTCTTAGCTTCCCAAAGAGCTGGAAGCAAGATGCTGTGGGGCCCAACTCGCCCTTTGGAAAGAAGCCTGCACTTTGTGCCTTTCAGCTCTAGGGCAAAGTAGCACACCCAGAGCAGAAGTCCTACTTCAGCCAGATCCGGCCTGCAAAGAAACTGCGTTACACAGGCCTTTGGAAGAGATGTTCCCCGTAGGCTGTAAGAGCACTGTGCAGAGCGAGTTGTTTCTTAGCTTCCCAAAGAGCTGGAAGCAAGATGCTGTGGGGCCCAACTCGCCCTTTGGAAAGAAGCCTGCACGTTGTGCCTTTCAGCTCTAGGGCAAAGTAGCACACCCAGAGCAGAAGTCCTACTTCAGCCAGATCAGGCCTGCAAAGAAACTGCGTTTCACAGGCCTTTGGAAGAGATGTTCCCCGTAGGCTGTAAGAGCACTGTGCTGAGCGAGTTGTTTCTTAGCTTCCCAAAGAGCTGGAAGCAACATGCTGTGGGGCCCAACTCGCCCTTTGGAAAGAAGCCTGCACGTTGTGCCTTTCAGCTCTAGGGCAAAGTAGCACACGCAGAGCAGAAGTCCTACTTCAGCCAGATCAGGCCTGCAAAGAAACTGCGTTTCACAGGCCTTTGGAAGAGATGTTCCCGCTAGGCTGTAATAGCACTGTGCAGAGCGAGTTGTTTCTTAGCTTCCCAAAGAGCTGGAAGCAAGATGCTGTGGGGCCCAACTCGCCCTTTGGAAAGAAGCCTGCACGTTGTGCCTTTCAGCTCTAGGGCAAAGTAGCACACCCAGAGCAGAAGTCCTACTTCAGCCAGATCAGGCCTGCAAAGAAACTGCGTTTCACAGGCCTTTGGAAGAGATGTTCCCGGTAGGCTGTAAGAGCACTGTGCAGAGCGAGTTGTTTCTTAGCTTCCCAAAGAGCTGGAAGCAACATGCTGTGGGGCCCAACTCGCCCTTTGGAAAGAAGGCTGCACGTTGTGCCTTTCAGCTCTAGGGCAAAGTAGCACACCCAGAGCAGAAGTCCTACTTCAGCCAGATCAGGCCTGCAAAGAAACTGCGTTTCACAGGCCTTTGGAAGAGATGTTCCCGGTAGGCTGTAAGAGCACTGTGCAGAGCGAGTTGTTTCTTAGGTTCCCAAAGAGCTGGAAGCAAGATGCTGTGGGGCCCAACTCGCCCTTTGGAAAGAAGGCTGCACGTTGTGCCTTTCAGCTCTAGGGCAAAGTAGCACACCCAGAGCAGAAGTCCTACTTCAGCCAGATCAGGCCTGCAAAGAAACTGCGATTCACAGGCCTTTGGAAGAGATGTTCCCACTAGGCTGTAAGAGCACTGTACAGAGCGAGTTGTTTATTAGCTTCCCAAAGAGCTGGAAGCAAGATGCTGAGGGGCCCAACTCGCCCTTTGGAAAGAAGCCTGCACGTTGTGCCTTTCATCTCTAGGGCCATGTGGCACACCCAGAGCAGAAGTTCCACTTCAGCCAGATCAGGCCTGCAAAGAAAATGCGTTTCACAGGCCTTTGTAAGTCATGTTCCCGGTAGGCTGTAAAAGCACTGTGCAGAGCGAGTTGTTTCTTAGCTTCCCAAAGAGCTGGAAGCAAGATGCTCTGGGTTCCAACTCGCCCTTTGGAAAGAAGCCTGCACGTTGTGCCTTTGAGCTCTAGGTCAATATGGCACACCCAGAGCAGAAGTTCTACTTCAGCCTGATCAGGGCTGGGAAGAAACTGCGTTTCACAGTCCTTTGTAAGACATGTTCCCGGTAGGCTGTAAGAGCCCTATGCAGAGCGAGTTGTTTCTTAGCTGCCGAAAGAGCTGGATGTTGGACCTGAGGGACTTGTCTACCCTTGTGGAATCAAGGCAGGACTTTGCGCCTTGCAGCTCTAGCGCCATGTAGGACCCGGCAGAGCAGTAGTTCTACTTAAGCCACATCAGGGCTGGGAAGAAACTGCGTTTCACAGGCCTTTGTAAGACTCGTTCCCTGTAGGCTGTAAAACACCAGTGCAGAGCAAGTTGTTTCTTAGCGGCCTAAAGAGGTGGAAGCCCCACGCTGTGGGGCCTGTCTGCCCTTGAGGAGTCAAGGCAGGACTTTGAGCCTTGCAACTCTAGGCCGAAGTAGGATATGGCATAGCAGCAGTTCTACCTCAGCAAGATAAGGCCTGCAAAGAAACTGCATTTCTCAGGCCTTTGCAAGAGATGCTCCCAGTTGGCTGTAAGAGAGGTCTGCAGAGCCAGTTGTTTCTTAGCTTCCCAAAGAGCTGGAAGGAAGATGCTGTGGGGCCCAACTCGCCCTTTGGAAAGAAGCCTGCACCTTGTGCCTTTCAGCTCCAGGGCAACGTAGCACACCCAGAGCAGAAGTTCTACTTCAGCCAGATCAGGCCTGCAAAGAAACTGCGTTTCACAGGCCTTTGTAAGAGATGTTCC
Source organism: Equus przewalskii (assembly GCF_037783145.1). Classification (NCBI taxonomy): domain Eukaryota; kingdom Metazoa; phylum Chordata; class Mammalia; order Perissodactyla; family Equidae; genus Equus; species Equus przewalskii. The sequence goes on from NW_027228426.1 coordinate 125,088, forward strand.
CGGTAGGCTGTAAGACCACTGTGCAGAGCGAGTTGTTTCTTAGCTGCCGAAAGAGCTGGAAGCTGGACCTGAGGGACATGTCTACCCTTGTGGAAACAAGGCAGGACTTTGTGCCTTGCAGCTCTAGCGCCATGGAGGACCCGGCAGAGCAGAAGTTCTACTTCAGCCACATCAGGGCTGGGAAGAAACTGCGTTTCACAGGCCTTTGTAAGACTCGTTTCCTGTAGGCTGTAAAACACCAGTGCAGAGCAAGTTGTTTCTTAGCTGCCCAAAGAGGTGGAATCCCCACGCTGAGTAGCCTGTCTGCCCTTGAGGAGTCAAGGCAGGACTTTGAGCCTTGCAACTCTAGGCCGATGTGGGACACGGCATAGCAGCAGTTCTACCTCAGCGAGATAAGGCCTGCAAAGAAACTGCATTTCTCAGGCCTTTGCAAGAGATGCTCCCGGTTGGCTGTAAGAGAGGTCTGCAGAGCGAGTTGTTCCTTAGCTTCCCAAAGAGCTGGAAGCAAGAGGTTTTGGGGTCCAACTCGCACTTTGGAAAGAAGCCTGCGGATTGTGCCTTTCAGCTCTAGGGCCATGTGGCACACCCAGAGCAGAAGTTCTACTTCAGCCAGATCAGGCCTGCAGAGAAACTGCGTTTCACAGGCCTTTGTAAGTCATGTTCCAGGTAGGCTGTAAAAGCACTGTGCAGAGCGAGATGTTTCTTAGCTTCCCAAAGCTCTGGAAGCAAGATGCTCTGGGTCCCAACTCGCCCTTTGGAAAGAAGCCTGCACCTTGTGCCTTTCAGCTCTAGGGCCATGTGGCACACCCAGAGCAGAAGTTCTACTTCAGCCAGATCAGGCCTGCAAAGAAACTGCGTTTCACAGGCCTTTGGAAGAGATGTTCCCGGTAGGCTGTAAGAGCACTGTGCAGAGCGAGTTGTTTCTTAGCTGTCGAAAGAGCTGGAAGCTGGACCTGAGGGACTTGTCTACCCTTGTGGAAACAAGGCAGGACTTTGTGCCTTGCAGCTCTAGCGCCATGTAGGACCCGGCAGAGCAGAAGTTCTACTTCAGCCACATCAGGGCTGGGAAGGAACTGCGTTTCACACGCCTTTGTAAGACTCGTTCCCTGTAGGCTGTAAAACACCAGTGCAGAGCAAGTTGTTTCTTAGCTGCCCAAAGAGGTGGAAGCCCAACGCTGTGGGGCCTGTCTGCCCTTGAGGAGTCAAGGCAGGACTTAGAGCCTTGCAACTCTAGGCCGATGTAGGACACGGCATAGCAGCAGTTCTACCTCAGCGAGATAAGGCCTGCAAAGAAACTGCATTTCTCAGGCCTTTGGAAGAGATGTTCCCGGTAGGCTGTAAGAGCACTGTGCAGAGCGAGTTGTTTCTTAGCTTCCTAATGAGCTGGAAGCAAGATGCTGTGAGGCCCAACTCGCCCTTTGGAAAGTAGCCTGCACGTTGCGCCTTTCAGCTCTAGGGCAAAGTAGCACACGGAGAGCAGAAGTCCTACTTCAGCCAGATCAGGCCTGCAAAGAAACTGCGTTTCACAGGCCTTTGGAAGAGATGTTCCCCGTAGGCTGTAAGAGCACTGTGCAGAGCGAGTGGTTTCTTAGCTTGCCAAAGAGCTGGAAGCAGGATGCTGTGGGGCCCAACTCGCCCTTTGGAAAGAAGCCTGCACGTTGTGCCTTTCAGCTCTAGGGCAAATTAGCACACCCAGAGCAGAAGTCCTACTTCAGCCAGATCAGGCCTGCAAAGAAACTGCATTTCTCAGGCCTTTGGAAGAGATGCTCCCAGTAGGCTGTAAGAGCACTGTGCAGAGCGAGTTGTTTCTTAGCTTCCCAAAGAGCTGGAAGCAAGATGCGGTGGGGCCCAACTCGCCCTTTGGAAAGAAGCCTGCACGTTGTGCCTTTCAGCTCTAGGGCACTGTGGCACACCCAGAGCAGAAGTTCTACTTCAGCCCGATCAGGCCTGCAAAGAAACTGCGTTTCACAGGCCTTTGGAAGAGATGTTCCCCGTACGCTGTAAGAGCACTGTGCAGAGCGAGTTGTTTCTTAGCTTCACAAAGAGCTGGAAGCAAGATGCGGTGGGGCCCAACTCGCCCTTTGGAAAGAAGCCTGCACGTTGTGCCTTTCAGCTCTAGGGCAAAGTAACACACCCAGAGCAGAAGTCCTACTTCAGCCAGATCAGGCCTGCAAAGAAACTGCGTTTCACAGGCCTTTGGAAGAGATGTTCCAACTAGGTTGTAAGAGCACTGTGCAGAGCGAGTTGTTTCTTAGCCTCCCAAAGAGCTGGAAGCAAGATGCTGTGGGGCCCAACTCGCCCTTTGGAAAGAAGCCTGCACGTTTTGCCTTTCAGCTCTAGGTCAATATGGCACACCCAGAGCAGAAGTTCTACTTCAGCCTGATCAGGGCTGGGAAGAAACTGCGTTTCACAGTCCTTTGTAAGACATGTTCCCGGTAGGCTGTAAGAGCCCTATGCAGAGCGAGTTGTTTCTTAGCTGCCGAAAGAGCTGGATGTTGGACCTGAGGGACTTGTCTACCCTTGTGGAATCAAGGCAGGACTTTGCGCCTTGCAGCTCTAGCGCCATGTAGGACCCGGCAGAGCAGAAGTTCTACTTCAGCCACCTCAGGGCTGGGAAGAAACTGCGTTTCACAGGCCTTTGTAAGACTCGTTCCCTGTAGGCTGTAAAACACCAGTGCAGAGCAAGTTGTTTCTTAGCGGCCTGAAGAGGTGGAAGCCCCACGCTGTGGGGCCTGTCTGCCCTTGAGGAGTCAAGGCAGGACTTTGAGCCTTGCAACTCTAGGCCGATGTGGGACACGGCATAGCAGCAGTTCTACCTCAGCGAGATAAGGCCTGCAAAGAAACTGCATTTCTCAGGCCTTTGGAAGAGATGTTCCCGGTAGGCTGTAAGAGCACTGTGCAGAGCGAGTTGTTTCTTAGCTTCCCAAAGAGCTGGAAGCAAGATGCTGTGGGGCCCAACTCGCCCTTTGGAAAGAAGCCTGCACGTTGTGCCTTTCAGCTCTAGGGCAAAGTAGCACACCCAGAGCAGAAGTCCTACTTCAGCCAGATCCGGCCTGCAAAGAAACTGCGTTACACAGGCCTTTGGAAGAGATGTTCCCCGTAGGCTGTAAGAGCACTGTGCAGAGCGAGTTGTTTCTTAGCTTCCCAAAGAGCTGGAAGCAAGATGCTGTGGGGCCCAACTCGCCCTTTGGAAAGAAGCCTGCACGTTGTGCCTTTCAGCTCTAGGGCAAAGTAGCACACCCAGAGCAGAAGTCCTACTTCAGCCAGATCAGGCCTGCAAAGAAACTGCGTTTCACAGGCCTTTGGAAGAGATGTTCCCCGTAGGCTGTAAGAGCACTGTGCAGAGCGAGTTGTTTCTTAGCTTCCCAAAGAGCTGGAAGCAAGATGCTCTGGGTTCCAACTCGCCCTTTGGAAAGAAGCCTGCACGTTGTGCCTTTGAGCTCTAGGTCAATATGGCACACCCAGAGCAGAAGTTCTACTTCAGCCTGATCAGGGCTGGGAAGAAACTGCGTTTCACAGTCCTTTGTAAGACATGTTCCCGGTAGGCTGTAAGAGCCCTATGCAGAGCGAGTTGTTTCTTAGCTGCCGAAAGATCTGGATGTTGGACCTGAGGGACTTGTCTACCCTTGTGGAATCAAGGCAGGACTTTGCGCCTTGCAGCTCTAGCGCCATGTAGGACCCGGCAGAGCAGAAGTTCTACTTAAGCCACATCAGGGCTGGGAAGAAACTGCGTTTCACAGGCCTTTGTAACACTCGTTCCCTGTAGGCTGTAAAACACCAGTGCAGAGCAAGTTGTTTCTTAGCGGCCTAAAGAGGTGGAAGCCCCACGCTGTGGGGCCTGTCTGCCCTTGAGGAGTCAAGGCAGGACTTTGAGCCTTGCAACTCTAGGCCGAAGTAGGATATGGCATAGCAGCAGTTCTACCTCAGCAAGATAAGGCCTGCAAAGAAACTGCATTTCTCAGGCCTTTGCAAGAGATGCTCCCAGTTGGCTGTAAGAGAGGTCTGCAGAGCCAGTTGTTTCTTAGCTTCCCAAAGAGCTGGAAGGAAGATGCTGTGGGGCCCAACTCGCCCTTTGGAAAGAAGCCTGCACCTTGTGCCTTTCAGCTCCAGGGCAACGTAGCACACCCAGAGCAGAAGTTCTACTTCAGCCAGATCAGGCCTGCAAAGAAACTGCGTTTCACAGGCCTTTGTAAGAGATGTTCCCGGTAGGCTGTAAGACCACTGTGCAGAGCGAGTTGTTTCTTAGCTGCCGAAAGAGCTGGAAGCTGGACCTGAGGGACATGTCTACCCTTGTGGAAACAAGGCAGGACTTTGTGCCTTGCAGCTCTAGCGCCATGGAGGACCCGGCAGAGCAGAAGTTCTACTTCAGCCACATCAGGGCTGGGAAGAAACTGCGTTTCACAGGCCTTTGTAAGACTCGTTTCCTGTAGGCTGTAAAACACCAGTGCAGAGCAAGTTGTTTCTTAGCTGCCCAAAGAGGTGGAATCCCCACGCTGAGTAGCCTGTCTGCCCTTGAGGAGTCAAGGCAGGACTTTGAGCCTTGCAACTCTAGGCCGATGTGGGACACGGCATAGCAGCAGTTCTACCTCAGCGAGATAAGGCCTGCAAAGAAACTGCATTTCTCAGGCCTTTGCAAGAGATGCTCCCGGTTGGCTGTAAGAGAGGTCTGCAGAGCGAGTTGTTCCTTAGCTTCCCAAAGAGCTGGAAGCAAGAGGTTTTGGGGTCCAACTCGCACTTTGGAAAGAAGCCTGCGGATTGTGCCTTTCAGCTCTAGGGCCATGTGGCACACCCAGAGCAGAAGTTCTACTTCAGCCAGATCAGGCCTGCAAAGAAACTGCGTTTCACAGGCCTTTGGAAGAGATGTTCCCGGTAGGCCGTAAGAGCACTGTGCGGAGCGAGTTGTTTCTTAGCTGCCGAAAGAGCTGGAAGCTGGACCTGAGGGACTTGTCTACCCTTGTGGAAACAAGGCAGGACTTTGTGCCTTGCAGCTCTAGCGCCATGGAGGACCCGGCAGAGCAGAAGTTCTACTTCAGCCACATCAGGGCTGGGAAGAAACTGCGTTTCTCAGGCCTTTGTAAGACTCGTTCCCTGTAGGCTGTAAAACACCAGTGCAGAGCAAGTTGTTTCTTAGCTGCCCAAAGGTGTGGAAGCCCCACACTGTGGGGCCTGTCTGCCCTTGAGTAGTCAAGGCAGGACTTTGAGCCTTGCAACTCTAGGCCGATGTAGGACACGGCATAGCAGCAGTTCTACCTCAGCGAGATAAGGCCTGCAAAGAAACTGCATTTCTCTGGCCTTTGCAAGAGATGCTCCCGGTTGGCTGTAAGAGCACTGTGCAGAGCGAGTTGTTTCTTCGCTTCCCAAAGAGCTGGAAGCAAGATGCTCTGAGGCCCATCTCGCCCTTTGGAAAGAAGCCTGCACGTTGTGCCTTTCAGCTCTAGTGCAATGTGGCACACCCAGAGCAGAAGTTCTACTTCAGCCAGATCAGGCCTGCAAAGAAACTGCGTTTCACAGGCCTTTGGAAGAGATGTTCCCGGTAGGCTGTAAGAGCACTGTGCAGAGCGAGTTGTTTCTTAGCTGCCGAAAGAGCTGGAAGCTGGACCTGAGGGACTTGTCTACCCTTGTGGAAACAAGGCAGGACTTTGTGCCTTGCAGCTCTAGCGCCATGTAGGACCCGGCAGAGCAGAAGTTCTACTTCAGCCACATCAGGGCTGGGAAGGAACTGCGTTTCACACGCCTTTGTAAGACTCGTTCCCTGTAGGCTGTAAAACACCAGTGCAGAGCAAGTTGTTTCTTAGCTGCCCAAAGAGGTGGAAGCCCAACGCTGTGGGGCCTGTCTGCCCTTGAGGAGTCAAGGCAGGACTTAGAGCCTTGCAACTCTAGGCCGATGTAGGACACGGCATAGCAGCAGTTCTACCTCAGCGAGATAAGGCCTGCAAAGAAACTGCATTTCTCAGGCCTTTGGAAGAGATGTTCCCGGTAGGCTGTAAGAGCACTGTGCAGAGCGAGTTGTTTCTTAGCTTCCTAATGAGCTGGAAGCAAGATGCTGTGAGGCCCAACTCGCCCTTTGGAAAGTAGCCTGCACGTTGCGCCTTTCAGCTCTAGGGCAAAGTAGCACACGGAGAGCAGAAGTCCTACTTCAGCCAGATCAGGCCTGCAAAGAAACTGCGTTTCACAGGCCTTTGGAAGAGATGTTCCCCGTAGGCTGTAAGAGCACTGTGCAGAGCGAGTGGTTTCTTAGCTTGCCAGAGAGCTGGAAGCAGGATGCTGTGGGGCCCAACTCGCCCTTTGGAAAGAAGCCTGCACGTTGTGCCTTTCAGCTCTAGGGCAAATTAGCACACCCAGAGCAGAAGTCCTACTTCAGCCAGATCAGGCCTGCAAAGAAACTGCATTTCTCAGGCCTTTGGAAGAGATGCTCCCAGTAGGCTGTAAGAGCACTGTGCAGAGCGAGTTGTTTCTTAGCTTCCCAAAGAGCTGGAAGCAAGATGCGGTGGGGCCCAACTCGCCCTTTGGAAAGAAGCCTGCACGTTGTGCCTTTCAGCTCTAGGGCACTGTGGCACACCCAGAGCAGAAGTTCTACTTCAGCCCGATCAGGCCTGCAAAGAAACTGCGTTTCACAGGCCTTTGGAAGAGATGTTCCCCGTACGCTGTAAGAGCACTGTGCAGAGCGAGTTGTTTCTTAGCTTCACAAAGAGCTGGAAGCAAGATGCGGTGGGGCCCAACTCGCCCTTTGGAAAGAAGCCTGCACGTTGTGCCTTTCAGCTCTAGGGCAAAGTAACACACCCAGAGCAGAAGTCCTACTTCAGCCAGATCAGGCCTGCAAAGAAACTGCGTTTCACAGGCCTTTGGAAGAGATGTTCCAACTAGGTTGTAAGAGCACTGTGCAGAGCGAGTTGTTTCTTAGCCTCCCAAAGAGCTGGAAGCAAGATGCTGTGGGGCCCAACTCGCCCTTTGGAAAGAAGCCTGCACGTTTTGCCTTTCAGCTCTAGGTCAATATGGCACACCCAGAGCAGAAGTTCTACTTCAGCCTGATCAGGGCTGGGAAGAAACTGCGTTTCACAGTCCTTTGTAAGACATGTTCCCGGTAGGCTGTAAGAGCCCTATGCAGAGCGAGTTGTTTCTTAGCTGCCGAAAGAGCTGGATGTTGGACCTGAGGGACTTGTCTACCCTTGTGGAATCAAGGCAGGACTTTGCGCCTTGCAGCTCTAGCGCCATGTAGGACCCGGCAGAGCAGAAGTTCTACTTCAGCCACCTCAGGGCTGGGAAGAAACTGCGTTTCACAGGCCTTTGTAAGACTCGTTCCCTGTAGGCTGTAAAACACCAGTGCAGAGCAAGTTGTTTCTTAGCGGCCTGAAGAGGTGGAAGCCCCACGCTGTGGGGCCTGTCTGCCCTTGAGGAGTCAAGGCAGGACTTTGAGCCTTGCAACTCTAGGCCGATGTGGGACACGGCATAGCAGCAGTTCTACCTCAGCGAGATAAGGCCTGCAAAGAAACTGCATTTCTCAGGCCTTTGGAAGAGATGTTCCCGGTAGGCTGTAAGAGCACTGTGCAGAGCGAGTTGTTTCTTAGCTTCCCAAAGAGCTGGAAGCAAGATGCTGTGGGGCCCAACTCGCCCTTTGGAAAGAAGCCTGCACGTTGTGCCTTTCAGCTCTAGGGCAAAGTAGCACACCCAGAGCAGAAGTCCTACTTCAGCCAGATCCGGCCTGCAAAGAAACTGCGTTACACAGGCCTTTGGAAGAGATGTTCCCCGTAGGCTGTAAGAGCACTGTGCAGAGCGAGTTGTTTCTTAGCTTCCCAAAGAGCTGGAAGCAAGATGCTGTGGGGCCCAACTCGCCCTTTGGAAAGAAGCCTGCACGTTGTGCCTTTCAGCTCTAGGGCAAAGTAGCACACCCAGAGCAGAAGTCCTACTTCAGCCAGATCAGGCCTGCAAAGAAACTGCGTTTCACAGGCCTTTGGAAGAGATGTTCCCCGTAGGCTGTAAGAGCACTGTGCAGAGCGAGTTGTTTCTTAGCTTCCCAAAGAGCTGGAAGCAAGATGCTCTGGGTTCCAACTCGCCCTTTGGAAAGAAGCCTGCACGTTGTGCCTTTGAGCTCTAGGTCAATATGGCACACCCAGAGCAGAAGTTCTACTTCAGCCTGATCAGGGCTGGGAAGAAACTGCGTTTCACAGTCCTTTGTAAGACATGTTCCCGGTAGGCTGTAAGAGCCCTATGCAGAGCGAGTTGTTTCTTAGCTGCCGAAAGATCTGGATGTTGGACCTGAGGGACTTGTCTACCCTTGTGGAATCAAGGCAGGACTTTGCGCCTTGCAGCTCTAGCGCCATGTAGGACCCGGCAGAGCAGAAGTTCTACTTAAGCCACATCAGGGCTGGGAAGAAACTGCGTTTCACAGGCCTTTGTAACACTCGTTCCCTGTAGGCTGTAAAACACCAGTGCAGAGCAAGTTGTTTCTTAGCGGCCTAAAGAGGTGGAAGCCCCACGCTGTGGGGCCTGTCTGCCCTTGAGGAGTCAAGGCAGGACTTTGAGCCTTGCAACTCTAGGCCGAAGTAGGATATGGCATAGCAGCAGTTCTACCTCAGCAAGATAAGGCCTGCAAAGAAACTGCATTTCTCAGGCCTTTGCAAGAGATGCTCCCAGTTGGCTGTAAGAGAGGTCTGCAGAGCCAGTTGTTTCTTAGCTTCCCAAAGAGCTGGAAGGAAGATGCTGTGGGGCCCAACTCGCCCTTTGGAAAGAAGCCTGCACCTTGTGCCTTTCAGCTCCAGGGCAACGTAGCACACCCAGAGCAGAAGTTCTACTTCAGCCAGATCAGGCCTGCAAAGAAACTGCGTTTCACAGGCCTTTGTAAGAGATGTTCCCGGTAGGCTGTAAGACCACTGTGCAGAGCGAGTTGTTTCTTAGCTGCCGAAAGAGCTGGAAGCTGGACCTGAGGGACATGTCTACCCTTGTGGAAACAAGGCAGGACTTTGTGCCTTGCAGCTCTAGCGCCATGGAGGACCCGGCAGAGCAGAAGTTCTACTTCAGCCACATCAGGGCTGGGAAGAAACTGCGTTTCACAGGCCTTTGTAAGACTCGTTTCCTGTAGGCTGTAAAACACCAGTGCAGAGCAAGTTGTTTCTTAGCTGCCCAAAGAGGTGGAATCCCCACGCTGAGTAGCCTGTCTGCCCTTGAGGAGTCAAGGCAGGACTTTGAGCCTTGCAACTCTAGGCCGATGTGGGACACGGCATAGCAGCAGTTCTACCTCAGCGAGATAAGGCCTGCAAAGAAACTGCATTTCTCAGGCCTTTGCAAGAGATGCTCCCGGTTGGCTGTAAGAGAGGTCTGCAGAGCGAGTTGTTCCTTAGCTTCCCAAAGAGCTGGAAGCAAGAGGTTTTGGGGTCCAACTCGCACTTTGGAAAGAAGCCTGCGGATTGTGCCTTTCAGCTCTAGGGCCATGTGGCACACCCAGAGCAGAAGTTCTACTTCAGCCAGATCAGGCCTGCAAAGAAACTGCGTTTCACAGGCCTTTGGAAGAGATGTTCCCGGTAGGCCGTAAGAGCACTGTGCGGAGCGAGTTGTTTCTTAGCTGCCGAAAGAGCTGGAAGCTGGACCTGAGGGACTTGTCTACCCTTGTGGAAACAAGGCAGGACTTTGTGCCTTGCAGCTCTAGCGCCATGGAGGACCCGGCAGAGCAGAAGTTCTACTTCAGCCACATCAGGGCTGGGAAGAAACTGCGTTTCTCAGGCCTTTGTAAGACTCGTTCCCTGTAGGCTGTAAAACACCAGTGCAGAGCAAGTTGTTTCTTAGCTGCCCAAAGGTGTGGAAGCCCCACACTGTGGGGCCTGTCTGCCCTTGAGTAGTCAAGGCAGGACTTTGAGCCTTGCAACTCTAGGCCGATGTAGGACACGGCATAGCAGCAGTTCTACCTCAGCGAGATAAGGCCTGCAAAGAAACTGCATTTCTCTGGCCTTTGCAAGAGATGCTCCCGGTTGGCTGTAAGAGCACTGTGCAGAGCGAGTTGTTTCTTCGCTTCCCAAAGAGCTGGAAGCAAGATGCTCTGAGGCCCATCTCGCCCTTTGGAAAGAAGCCTGCACGTTGTGCCTTTCAGCTCTAGTGCAATGTGGCACACCCAGAGCAGAAGTTCTACTTCAGCCAGATCAGGCCTGCAAAGAAACTGCGTTTCACAGGCCTTTGGAAGAGATGTTCCCGGTAGGCTGTAAGAGCACTGTGCAGAGCGAGTTCTTTCTTCGCTTCCCAAAGAGCTGGAAGCAAGATGCTCTGAGGCCCAACTCGCCCTTTGGAAAGAAGCCTGCACGTTGTGCCTTTCAGCTCTAGGGCAATGTGGCACACCCAGAGCAGAAGTTCTACTTCAGCCAGATCAGGCCTGCAGAGAAACTGCGTTTCACAGGCCTTTGTAAGTCATGTTCCAGGTAGGCTGTAAAAGCACTGTGCAGAGCGAGATGTTTCTTAGCTTCCCAAAGCTCTGGAAGCAAGATGCTCTGGGTCCCAACTCGCCCTTTGGAAAGAAGCCTGCACCTTGTGCCTTTCAGCTCTAGGGCCATGTGGCACACCCAGAGCAGAAGTTCTACTTCAGCCAGATCAGGCCTGCAAAGAAACTGCGTTTCACAGGCCTTTGGAAGAGATGTTCCCGGTAGGCTGTAAGAGCACTGTGCAGAGCGAGTTGTTTCTTAGCTGTCGAAAGAGCTGGAAGCTGGACCTGAGGGACTTGTCTACCCTTGTGGAAACAAGGCAGGACTTTGTGCCTTGCAGCTCTAGCGCCATGTAGGACCCGGCAGAGCAGAAGTTCTACTTCAGCCACATCAGGGCTGGGAAGGAACTGCGTTTCACACGCCTTTGTAAGACTCGTTCCCTGTAGGCTGTAAAACACCAGTGCAGAGCAAGTTGTTTCTTAGCTGCCCAAAGAGGTGGAAGCCCAACGCTGTGGGGCCTGTCTGCCCTTGAGGAGTCAAGGCAGGACTTAGAGCCTTGCAACTCTAGGCCGATGTAGGACACGGCATAGCAGCAGTTCTACCTCAGCGAGATAAGGCCTGCAAAGAAACTGCATTTCTCAGGCCTTTGGAAGAGATGTTCCCGGTAGGCTGTAAGAGCACTGTGCAGAGCGAGTTGTTTCTTAGCTTCCTAATGAGCTGGAAGCAAGATGCTGTGAGGCCCAACTCGCCCTTTGGAAAGTAGCCTGCACGTTGCGCCTTTCAGCTCTAGGGCAAAGTAGCACACGGAGAGCAGAAGTCCTACTTCAGCCAGATCAGGCCTGCAAAGAAACTGCGTTTCACAGGCCTTTGGAAGAGATGTTCCCCGTAGGCTGTAAGAGCACTGTGCAGAGCGAGTGGTTTCTTAGCTTGCCAGAGAGCTGGAAGCAGGATGCTGTGGGGCCCAACTCGCCCTTTGGAAAGAAGCCTGCACGTTGTGCCTTTCAGCTCTAGGGCAAATTAGCACACCCAGAGCAGAAGTCCTACTTCAGCCAGATCAGGCCTGCAAAGAAACTGCATTTCTCAGGCCTTTGGAAGAGATGCTCCCAGTAGGCTGTAAGAGCACTGTGCAGAGCGAGTTGTTTCTTAGCTTCCCAAAGAGCTGGAAGCAAGATGCGGTGGGGCCCAACTCGCCCTTTGGAAAGAAGCCTGCACGTTGTGCCTTTCAGCTCTAGGGCACTGTGGCACACCCAGAGCAGAAGTTCTACTTCAGCCCGATCAGGCCTGCAAAGAAACTGCGTTTCACAGGCCTTTGGAAGAGATGTTCCCCGTACGCTGTAAGAGCACTGTGCAGAGCGAGTTGTTTCTTAGCTTCACAAAGAGCTGGAAGCAAGATGCGGTGGGGCCCAACTCGCCCTTTGGAAAGAAGCCTGCACGTTGTGCCTTTCAGCTCTAGGGCAAAGTAACACACCCAGAGCAGAAGTCCTACTTCAGCCAGATCAGGCCTGCAAAGAAACTGCGTTTCACAGGCCTTTGGAAGAGATGTTCCAACTAGGTTGTAAGAGCACTGTGCAGAGCGAGTTGTTTCTTAGCCTCCCAAAGAGCTGGAAGCAAGATGCTGTGGGGCCCAACTCGCCCTTTGGAAAGAAGCCTGCACGTTTTGCCTTTCAGCTCTAGGTCAATATGGCACACCCAGAGCAGAAGTTCTACTTCAGCCTGATCAGGGCTGGGAAGAAACTGCGTTTCACAGTCCTTTGTAAGACATGTTCCCGGTAGGCTGTAAGAGCCCTATGCAGAGCGAGTTGTTTCTTAGCTGCCGAAAGAGCTGGATGTTGGACCTGAGGGACTTGTCTACCCTTGTGGAATCAAGGCAGGACTTTGCGCCTTGCAGCTCTAGCGCCATGTAGGACCCGGCAGAGCAGAAGTTCTACTTCAGCCACCTCAGGGCTGGGAAGAAACTGCGTTTCACAGGCCTTTGTAAGACTCGTTCCCTGTAGGCTGTAAAACACCAGTGCAGAGCAAGTTGTTTCTTAGCGGCCTGAAGAGGTGGAAGCCCCACGCTGTGGGGCCTGTCTGCCCTTGAGGAGTCAAGGCAGGACTTTGAGCCTTGCAACTCTAGGCCGATGTGGGACACGGCATAGCAGCAGTTCTACCTCAGCGAGATAAGGCCTGCAAAGAAACTGCATTTCTCAGGCCTTTGGAAGAGATGTTCCCGGTAGGCTGTAAGAGCACTGTGCAGAGCGAGTTGTTTCTTAGCTTCCCAAAGAGCTGGAAGCAAGATGCTGTGGGGCCCAACTCGCCCTTTGGAAAGAAGCCTGCACGTTGTGCCTTTCAGCTCTAGGGCAAAGTAGCACACCCAGAGCAGAAGTCCTACTTCAGCCAGATCCGGCCTGCAAAGAAACTGCGTTACACAGGCCTTTGGAAGAGATGTTCCCCGTAGGCTGTAAGAGCACTGTGCAGAGCGAGTTGTTTCTTAGCTTCCCAAAGAGCTGGAAGCAAGATGCTGTGGGGCCCAACTCGCCCTTTGGAAAGAAGCCTGCACGTTGTGCCTTTCAGCTCTAGGGCAAAGTAGCACACCCAGAGCAGAAGTCCTACTTCAGCCAGATCAGGCCTGCAAAGAAACTGCGTTTCACAGGCCTTTGGAAGAGATGTTCCCCGTAGGCTGTAAGAGCACTGTGCAGAGCGAGTTGTTTCTTAGCTTCCCAAAGAGCTGGAAGCAAGATGCTCTGGGTTCCAACTCGCCCTTTGGAAAGAAGCCTGCACGTTGTGCCTTTGAGCTCTAGGTCAATATGGCACACCCAGAGCAGAAGTTCTACTTCAGCCTGATCAGGGCTGGGAAGAAACTGCGTTTCACAGTCCTTTGTAAGACATGTTCCCGGTAGGCTGTAAGAGCCCTATGCAGAGCGAGTTGTTTCTTAGCTGCCGAAAGAGCTGGATGTTGGACCTGAGGGACTTGTCTACCCTTGTGGAATCAAGGCAGGACTTTGCGCCTTGCAGCTCTAGCGCCATGTAGGACCCGGCAGAGCAGAAGTTCTACTTCAGCCACATCAGGGCTGGGAAGAAACTGCGTTTCTCAGGCCTTTGTAAGACTCGTTCCCTGTAGGCTGTAAAACACCAGTGCAGAGCAAGTTGTTTCTTAGCTGCCCAAAGGTGTGGAAGCCCCACACTGTGGGGCCTGTCTGCCCTTGAGTAGTCAAGGCAGGACTTTGAGCCTTGCAACTCTAGGCCGATGTAGGACACGGCATAGCAGCAGTTCTACCTCAGCGAGATAAGGCCTGCAAAGAAACTGCATTTCTCTGGCCTTTGCAAGAGATGCTCCCGGTTGGCTGTAAGAGCACTGTGCAGAGCGAGTTGTTTCTTCGCTTCCCAAAGAGCTGGAAGCAAGATGCTCTGAGGCCCATCTCGCCCTTTGGAAAGAAGCCTGCACGTTGTGCCTTTCAGCTCTAGTGCAATGTGGCACACCCAGAGCAGAAGTTCTACTTCAGCCAGATCAGGCCTGCAAAGAAACTGCGTTTCACAGGCCTTTGGAAGAGATGTTCCCGGTAGGCTGTAAGAGCACTGTGCAGAGCGAGTTCTTTCTTCGCTTCCCAAAGAGCTGGAAGCAAGATGCTCTGAGGCCCAACTCGCCCTTTGGAAAGAAGCCTGCACGTTGTGCCTTTCAGCTCTAGGGCAATGTGGCACACCCAGAGCAGAAGTTCTACTTCAGCCAGATCAGGCCTGCAGAGAAACTGCGTTTCACAGGCCTTTGTAAGTCATGTTCCAGGTAGGCTGTAAAAGCACTGTGCAGAGCGAGATGTTTCTTAGCTTCCCAAAGCTCTGGAAGCAAGATGCTCTGGGTCCCAACTCGCCCTTTGGAAAGAAGCCTGCACCTTGTGCCTTTCAGCTCTAGGGCCATGTGGCACACCCAGAGCAGAAGTTCTACTTCAGCCAGATCAGGCCTGCAAAGAAACTGCGTTTCACAGGCCTTTGGAAGAGATGTTCCCGGTAGGCTGTAAGAGCACTGTGCAGAGCGAGTTGTTTCTTAGCTGTCGAAAGAGCTGGAAGCTGGACCTGAGGGACTTGTCTACCCTTGTGGAAACAAGGCAGGACTTTGTGCCTTGCAGCTCTAGCGCCATGTAGGACCCGGCAGAGCAGAAGTTCTACTTCAGCCACATCAGGGCTGGGAAGGAACTGCGTTTCACACGCCTTTGTAAGACTCGTTCCCTGTAGGCTGTAAAACACCAGTGCAGAGCAAGTTGTTTCTTAGCTGCCCAAAGAGGTGGAAGCCCAACGCTGTGGGGCCTGTCTGCCCTTGAGGAGTCAAGGCAGGACTTAGAGCCTTGCAACTCTAGGCCGATGTAGGACACGGCATAGCAGCAGTTCTACCTCAGCGAGATAAGGCCTGCAAAGAAACTGCATTTCTCAGGCCTTTGGAAGAGATGTTCCCGGTAGGCTGTAAGAGCACTGTGCAGAGCGAGTTGTTTCTTAGCTTCCTAATGAGCTGGAAGCAAGATGCTGTGAGGCCCAACTCGCCCTTTGGAAAGTAGCCTGCACGTTGCGCCTTTCAGCTCTAGGGCAAAGTAGCACACGGAGAGCAGAAGTCCTACTTCAGCCAGATCAGGCCTGCAAAGAAACTGCGTTTCACAGGCCTTTGGAAGAGATGTTCCCCGTAGGCTGTAAGAGCACTGTGCAGAGCGAGTGGTTTCTTAGCTTGCCAAAGAGCTGGAAGCAGGATGCTGTGGGGCCCAACTCGCCCTTTGGAAAGAAGCCTGCACGTTGTGCCTTTCAGCTCTAGGGCAAATTAGCACACCCAGAGCAGAAGTCCTACTTCAGCCAGATCAGGCCTGCAAAGAAACTGCATTTCTCAGGCCTTTGGAAGAGATGCTCCCAGTAGGCTGTAAGAGCACTGTGCAGAGCGAGTTGTTTCTTAGCTTCCCAAAGAGCTGGAAGCAAGATGCGGTGGGGCCCAACTCGCCCTTTGGAAAGAAGCCTGCACGTTGTGCCTTTCAGCTCTAGGGCACTGTGGCACACCCAGAGCAGAAGTTCTACTTCAGCCCGATCAGGCCTGCAAAGAAACTGCGTTTCACAGGCCTTTGGAAGAGATGTTCCCCGTACGCTGTAAGAGCACTGTGCAGAGCGAGTTGTTTCTTAGCTTCACAAAGAGCTGGAAGCAAGATGCGGTGGGGCCCAACTCGCCCTTTGGAAAGAAGCCTGCACGTTGTGCCTTTCAGCTCTAGGGCAAAGTAACACACCCAGAGCAGAAGTCCTACTTCAGCCAGATCAGGCCTGCAAAGAAACTGCGTTTCACAGGCCTTTGGAAGAGATGTTCCAACTAGGTTGTAAGAGCACTGTGCAGAGCGAGTTGTTTCTTAGCCTCCCAAAGAGCTGGAAGCAAGATGCTGTGGGGCCCAACTCGCCCTTTGGAAAGAAGCCTGCACGTTTTGCTTTTCAGCTCTAGGTCAATATGGCACACCCAGAGCAGAAGTTCTACTTCAGCCTGATCAGGGCTGGGAAGAAACTGCGTTTCACAGTCCTTTGTAAGACATGTTCCCGGTAGGCTGTAAGAGCCCTATGCAGAGCGAGTTGTTTCTTAGCTGCCGAAAGAGCTGGATGTTGGACCTGAGGGACTTGTCTACCCTTGTGGAATCAAGGCAGGACTTTGCGCCTTGCAGCTCTAGCGCCATGTAGGACCCGGCAGAGCAGAAGTTCTACTTCAGCCACCTCAGGGCTGGGAAGAAACTGCGTTTCACAGGCCTTTGTAAGACTCGTTCCCTGTAGGCTGTAAAACACCAGTGCAGAGCAAGTTGTTTCTTAGCGGCCTGAAGAGGTGGAAGCCCCACGCTGTGGGGCCTGTCTGCCCTTGAGGAGTCAAGGCAGGACTTTGAGCCTTGCAACTCTAGGCCGATGTGGGACACGGCATAGCAGCAGTTCTACCTCAGCGAGATAAGGCCTGCAAAGAAACTGCATTTCTCAGGCCTTTGCAAGAGATGCTCCCGGTTGGCTGTAAGAGAGGTCTGCAGAGCGAGTTGTTTCTTAGCTTCCCAATGAGCTGGAAGCAAGAGGTTTTGGGGTCCAACTCGCACTTTGGAAAGAAGCCTGCGGATTGTGCCTTTCAGCTCTAGGGCCATGTGGCACACCCAGAGCAGAAGTTCTACTTCAGCCAGATCAGGCCTGCAAAGAAACTGCGTTTCACAGGCCTTTGGAAGAGATGTTCCCGGTAGGCCATAAGAGCACTGTGCGGAGCGAGTTGTTTCTTAGCTGCCGAAAGAGCTGGAAGCTGGACCTGAGGGACTTGTCTACCCTTGTGGAAACAAGGCAGGACTTTGTGCCTTGCAGCTCTAGCGCCATGGAGGACCCGGCAGAGCAGAAGTTCTACTTCAGCCACATCAGGGCTGGGAAGAAACTGCGTTTCACAGGCCTTTGTAACACTCGTTCCCTGTAGGCTGTAAAACACCAGTGCAGAGCAAGTTGTTTCTTAGCTGCCCAAAGGTGTGGAAGCCCCACACTGTGGGGCCTGTCTGCCCTTGAGTAGTCAAGGCAGGACTTTGAGCCTTGCAACTCTAGGCCGATGTAGGACACGGCATAGCAGCAGTTCTACCTCAGCGAGATAAGGCCTGCAAAGAAACTGCATTTCTCTGGCCTTTGCAAGAGATGCTCCCGGTTGGCTGTAAGAGCACTGTGCAGAGCGAGTTGTTTCTTCGCTTCCCAAAGAGCTGGAAGCAAGATGCTCTGAGGCCCATCTCGCCCTTTGGAAAGAAGCCTGCACGTTGTGCCTTTCAGCTCTAGTGCAATGTGGCACACCCAGAGCAGAAGTTCTACTTCAGCCAGATCAGGCCTGCAAAGAAACTGCGTTTCACAGGCCTTTGGAAGAGATGTTCCCGGTAGGCTGTAAGAGCACTGTGCAGAGCGAGTTGTTTCTTAGCTGTGGAAAGAGCTGGAAGCTGGACCTGAGGGACTTGTCTACCCTTGTGGAAACAAGGCAGGACTTTGTGCCTTGCAGCTCTAGCGCCATGTAGGACCCGGCAGAGCAGAAGTTCTACTTCAGCCACATCAGGGCTGGGAAGGAACTGCGTTTCACACGCCTTTGTAAGACTCGTTCCCTGTAGGCTGTAAAACACCAGTGCAGAGCAAGTTGTTTCTTAGCTGCCCAAAGAGGTGGAAGCCCAACGCTGTGGGGCCTGTCTGCCCTTGAGGAGTCAAGGCAGGACTTAGAGCCTTGCAACTCTAGGCCGATGTAGGACACGGCATAGCAGCAGTTCTACCTCAGCGAGATAAGGCCTGCAAAGAAACTGCATTTCTCAGGCCTTTGGAAGAGATGTTCCCGGTAGGCTGTAAGAGCACTGTGCAGAGCGAGTTGTTTCTTAGCTTCCTAATGAGCTGGAAGCAAGATGCTGTGAGGCCCAACTCGCCCTTTGGAAAGTAGCCTGCACGTTGCGCCTTTCAGCTCTAGGGCAAAGTAGCACACGGAGAGCAGAAGTCCTACTTCAGCCAGATCAGGCCTGCAAAGAAACTGCGTTTCACAGGCCTTTGGAAGAGATGTTCCCCGTAGGCTGTAAGAGCACTGTGCAGAGCGAGTGGTTTCTTAGCTTGCCAAAGAGCTGGAAGCAGGATGCTGTGGGGCCCAACTCGCCCTTTGGAAAGAAGCCTGCACGTTGTGCCTTTCAGCTCTAGGGCAAATTAGCACACCCAGAGCAGAAGTCCTACTTCAGCCAGATCAGGCCTGCAAAGAAACTGCATTTCTCAGGCCTTTGGAAGAGATGCTCCCAGTAGGCTGTAAGAGCACTGTGCAGAGCGAGTTGTTTCTTAGCTTCCCAAAGAGCTGGAAGCAAGATGCGGTGGGGCCCAACTCGCCCTTTGGAAAGAAGCCTGCACGTTGTGCCTTTCAGCTCTAGGGCACTGTGGCACACCCAGAGCAGAAGTTCTACTTCAGCCCGATCAGGCCTGCAAAGAAACTGCGTTTCACAGGCCTTTGGAAGAGATGTTCCCCGTACGCTGTAAGAGCACTGTGCAGAGCGAGTTGTTTCTTAGCTTCACAAAGAGCTGGAAGCAAGATGCGGTGGGGCCCAACTCGCCCTTTGGAAAGAAGCCTGCACGTTGTGCCTTTCAGCTCTAGGGCAAAGTAACACACCCAGAGCAGAAGTCCTACTTCAGCCAGATCAGGCCTGCAAAGAAACTGCGTTTCACAGGCCTTTGGAAGAGATGTTCCAACTAGGTTGTAAGAGCACTGTGCAGAGCGAGTTGTTTCTTAGCCTCCCAAAGAGCTGGAAGCAAGATGCTGTGGGGCCCAACTCGCCCTTTGGAAAGAAGCCTGCACGTTTTGCCTTTCAGCTCTAGGTCAATATGGCACACCCAGAGCAGAAGTTCTACTTCAGCCTGATCAGGGCTGGGAAGAAACTGCGTTTCACAGTCCTTTGTAAGACATGTTCCCGGTAGGCTGTAAGAGCCCTATGCAGAGCGAGTTGTTTCTTAGCTGCCGAAAGAGCTGGATGTTGGACCTGAGGGACTTGTCTACCCTTGTGGAATCAAGGCAGGACTTTGCGCCTTGCAGCTCTAGCGCCATGTAGGACCCGGCAGAGCAGAAGTTCTACTTCAGCCACCTCAGGGCTGGGAAGAAACTGCGTTTCACAGGCCTTTGTAAGACTCGTTCCCTGTAGGCTGTAAAACACCAGTGCAGAGCAAGTTGTTTCTTAGCGGCCTGAAGAGGTGGAAGCCCCACGCTGTGGGGCCTGTCTGCCCTTGAGGAGTCAAGGCAGGACTTTGAGCCTTGCAACTCTAGGCCGATGTGGGACACGGCATAGCAGCAGTTCTACCTCAGCGAGATAAGGCCTGCAAAGAAACTGCATTTCTCAGGCCTTTGGAAGAGATGTTCCCGGTAGGCTGTAAGAGCACTGTGCAGAGCGAGTTGTTTCTTAGCTTCCCAAAGAGCTGGAAGCAAGATGCTGTGGGGCCCAACTCGCCCTTTGGAAAGAAGCCTGCACGTTGTGCCTTTCAGCTCTAGGGCAAAGTAGCACACCCTGAGCAGACGTCCTACTTCAGCCAGATCCGGCCTGCAAAGAAACTGCGTTACACAGGCCTTTGGAAGAGATGTTCCCCGTAGGCTGTAAGAGCACTGTGCAGAGCGAGTTGTTTCTTAGCTTCCCAAAGAGCTGGAAGCAAGATGCTGTGGGGCCCAACTCGCCCTTTGGAAAGAAGCCTGCACGTTGTGCCTTTCAGCTCTAGGGCAAAGTAGCACACCCAGAGCAGAAGTCCTACTTCAGCCAGATCAGGCCTGCAAAGAAACTGCGTTTCACAGGCCTTTGGAAGAGATGTTCCCCGTAGGCTGTAAGAGCACTGTGCAGAGCGAGTTGTTTCTTAGCTTCCCAAAGAGCTGGAAGCAACATGCTGTGGGGCCCAACTCGCCCTTTGGAAAGAAGCCTGCACGTTGTGCCTTTCAGCTCTAGGGCAAAGTAGCACACCCAGAGCAGAAGTCCTACTTCAGCCAGATCAGGCCTGCAAAGAAACTGCGTTTCACAGGCCTTTGGAAGAGATGTTCCCGCTAGGCTGTAAGAGCACTGTGCAGAGCGAGTTGTTTCTTAGCTTCCCAAAGAGGTGGAATCCCCACGCTGAGTAGCCTGTCTGCCCTTGAGGAGTCAAGGCAGGACTTTGAGCCTTGCAACTCTAGGCCGATGTGGGACACGGCATAGCAGCAGTTCTACCTCAGCGAGATAAGGCCTGCAAAGAAACTGCATTTCTCAGGCCTTTGCAAGAGATGCTCCCGGTTGGCTGTAAGAGAGGTCTGCAGAGCGAGTTGTTTCTTAGCTTCCCAATGAGCTGGAAGCAAGAGGTTTTGGGGTCCAACTCGCACTTTGGAAAGAAGCCTGCGGATTGTGCCTTTCAGCTCTAGGGCCATGTGGCACACCCAGAGCAGAAGTTCTACTTCAGCCAGATCAGGCCTGCAAAGAAACTGCGTTTCACAGGCCTTTGGAAGAGATGTTCCCGGTAGGCCATAAGAGCACTGTGCGGAGCGAGTTGTTTCTTAGCTGCCGAAAGAGCTGGAAGCTGGACCTGAGGGACTTGTCTACCCTTGTGGAAACAAGGCAGGACTTTGTGCCTTGCAGCTCTAGCGCCATGGAGGACCCGGCAGAGCAGAAGTTCTACTTCAGCCACATCAGGGCTGGGAAGAAACTGCGTTTCACAGGCCTTTGTAACACTCGTTCCCTGTAGGCTGTAAAACACCAGTGCAGAGCAAGTTGTTTCTTAGCTGCCCAAAGATGTGGAAGCCCCACACTGTGGGGCCTGTCTGCCCTTGAGTAGTCAAGGCAGGACTTTGAGCCTTGCAACTCTAGGCCGATGTAGGACACGGCATAGCAGCAGTTCTACCTCAGCGAGATAAGGCCTGCAAAGAAACTGCATTTCTCTGGCCTTTGCAAGAGATGCTCCCGGTTGGCTGTAAGAGCACTGTGCAGAGCGAGTTGTTTCTTCGCTTCCCAAAGAGCTGGAAGCAAGATGCTCTGAGGCCCATCTCGCCCTTTGGAAAGAAGCCTGCACGTTGTGCCTTTCAGCTCTAGTGCAATGTGGCACACCCAGAGCAGAAGTTCTACTTCAGCCAGATCAGGCCTGCAAAGAAACTGCGTTTCACAGGCCTTTGGAAGAGATGTTCCCGGTAGGCTGTAAGAGCACTGTGCAGAGCGAGTTGTTTCTTAGCTGTGGAAAGAGCTGGAAGCTGGACCTGAGGGACTTGTCTACCCTTGTGGAAACAAGGCAGGACTTTGTGCCTTGCAGCTCTAGCGCCATGTAGGACCCGGCAGAGCAGAAGTTCTACTTCAGCCACATCAGGGCTGGGAAGGAACTGCGTTTCACACGCCTTTGTAAGACTCGTTCCCTGTAGGCTGTAAAACACCAGTGCAGAGCAAGTTGTTTCTTAGCTGCCCAAAGAGGTGGAAGCCCAACGCTGTGGGGCCTGTCTGCCCTTGAGGAGTCAAGGCAGGACTTAGAGCCTTGCAACTCTAGGCCGATGTAGGACACGGCATAGCAGCAGTTCTACCTCAGCGAGATAAGGCCTGCAAAGAAACTGCATTTCTCAGGCCTTTGGAAGAGATGTTCCCGGTAGGCTGTAAGAGCACTGTGCAGAGCGAGTTGTTTCTTAGCTTCCTAATGAGCTGGAAGCAAGATGCTGTGAGGCCCAACTCGCCCTTTGGAAAGTAGCCTGCACGTTGCGCCTTTCAGCTCTAGGGCAAAGTAGCACACGGAGAGCAGAAGTCCTACTTCAGCCAGATCAGGCCTGCAAAGAAACTGCGTTTCACAGGCCTTTGGAAGAGATGTTCCCCGTAGGCTGTAAGAGCACTGTGCAGAGCGAGTGGTTTCTTAGCTTGCCAAAGAGCTGGAAGCAGGATGCTGTGGGGCCCAACTCGCCCTTTGGAAAGAAGCCTGCACGTTGTGCCTTTCAGCTCTAGGGCAAATTAGCACACCCAGAGCAGAAGTCCTACTTCAGCCAGATCAGGCCTGCAAAGAAACTGCATTTCTCAGGCCTTTGGAAGAGATGCTCCCAGTAGGCTGTAAGAGCACTGTGCAGAGCGAGTTGTTTCTTAGCTTCCCAAAGAGCTGGAAGCAAGATGCGGTGGGGCCCAACTCGCCCTTTGGAAAGAAGCCTGCACGTTGTGCCTTTCAGCTCTAGGGCACTGTGGCACACCCAGAGCAGAAGTTCTACTTCAGCCCGATCAGGCCTGCAAAGAAACTGCGTTTCACAGGCCTTTGGAAGAGATGTTCCCCGTACGCTGTAAGAGCACTGTGCAGAGCGAGTTGTTTCTTAGCTTCACAAAGAGCTGGAAGCAAGATGCGGTGGGGCCCAACTCGCCCTTTGGAAAGAAGCCTGCACGTTGTGCCTTTCAGCTCTAGGGCAAAGTAACACACCCAGAGCAGAAGTCCTACTTCAGCCAGATCAGGCCTGCAAAGAAACTGCGTTTCACAGGCCTTTGGAAGAGATGTTCCAACTAGGTTGTAAGAGCACTGTGCAGAGCGAGTTGTTTCTTAGCCTCCCAAAGAGCTGGAAGCAAGATGCTGTGGGGCCCAACTCGCCCTTTGGAAAGAAGCCTGCACGTTTTGCCTTTCAGCTCTAGGTCAATATGGCACACCCAGAGCAGAAGTTCTACTTCAGCCTGATCAGGGCTGGGAAGAAACTGCGTTTCACAGTCCTTTGTAAGACATGTTCCCGGTAGGCTGTAAGAGCCCTATGCAGAGCGAGTTGTTTCTTAGCTGCCGAAAGAGCTGGATGTTGGACCTGAGGGACTTGTCTACCCTTGTGGAATCAAGGCAGGACTTTGCGCCTTGCAGCTCTAGCGCCATGTAGGACCCGGCAGAGCAGAAGTTCTACTTCAGCCACCTCAGGGCTGGGAAGAAACTGCGTTTCACAGGCCTTTGTAAGACTCGTTCCCTGTAGGCTGTAAAACACCAGTGCAGAGCAAGTTGTTTCTTAGCGGCCTGAAGAGGTGGAAGCCCCACGCTGTGGGGCCTGTCTGCCCTTGAGGAGTCAAGGCAGGACTTTGAGCCTTGCAACTCTAGGCCGATGTGGGACACGGCATAGCAGCAGTTCTACCTCAGCGAGATAAGGCCTGCAAAGAAACTGCATTTCTCAGGCCTTTGGAAGAGATGTTCCCGGTAGGCTGTAAGAGCACTGTGCAGAGCGAGTTGTTTCTTAGCTTCCCAAAGAGCTGGAAGCAAGATGCTGTGGGGCCCAACTCGCCCTTTGGAAAGAAGCCTGCACGTTGTGCCTTTCAGCTCTAGGGCAAAGTAGCACACCCTGAGCAGACGTCCTACTTCAGCCAGATCCGGCCTGCAAAGAAACTGCGTTACACAGGCCTTTGGAAGAGATGTTCCCCGTAGGCTGTAAGAGCACTGTGCAGAGCGAGTTGTTTCTTAGCTTCCCAAAGAGCTGGAAGCAAGATGCTGTGGGGCCCAACTCGCCCTTTGGAAAGAAGCCTGCACGTTGTGCCTTTCAGCTCTAGGGCAAAGTAGCACACCCAGAGCAGAAGTCCTACTTCAGCCAGATCAGGCCTGCAAAGAAACTGCGTTTCACAGGCCTTTGGAAGAGATGTTCCCCGTAGGCTGTAAGAGCACTGTGCAGAGCGAGTTGTTTCTTAGCTTCCCAAAGAGCTGGAAGCAACATGCTGTGGGGCCCAACTCGCCCTTTGGAAAGAAGCCTGCACGTTGTGCCTTTCAGCTCTAGGGCAAAGTAGCACACCCAGAGCAGAAGTCCTACTTCAGCCAGATCAGGCCTGCAAAGAAACTGCGTTTCACAGGCCTTTGGAAGAGATGTTCCCGCTAGGCTGTAAGAGCACTGTGCAGAGCGAGTTGTTTCTTAGCTTCCCAAAGAGGTGGAATCCCCACGCTGAGTAGCCTGTCTGCCCTTGAGGAGTCAAGGCAGGACTTTGAGCCTTGCAACTCTAGGCCGATGTGGGACACGGCATAGCAGCAGTTCTACCTCAGCGAGATAAGGCCTGCAAAGAAACTGCATTTCTCAGGCCTTTGCAAGAGATGCTCCCGGTTGGCTGTAAGAGAGGTCTGCAGAGCGAGTTGTTTCTTAGCTTCCCAATGAGCTGGAAGCAAGAGGTTTTGGGGTCCAACTCGCACTTTGGAAAGAAGCCTGCGGATTGTGCCTTTCAGCTCTAGGGCCATGTGGCACACCCAGAGCAGAAGTTCTACTTCAGCCAGATCAGGCCTGCAAAGAAACTGCGTTTCACAGGCCTTTGGAAGAGATGTTCCCGGTAGGCCATAAGAGCACTGTGCGGAGCGAGTTGTTTCTTAGCTGCCGAAAGAGCTGGAAGCTGGACCTGAGGGACTTGTCTACCCTTGTGGAAACAAGGCAGGACTTTGTGCCTTGCAGCTCTAGCGCCATGGAGGACCCGGCAGAGCAGAAGTTCTACTTCAGCCACATCAGGGCTGGGAAGAAACTGCGTTTCACAGGCCTTTGTAACACTCGTTCCCTGTAGGCTGTAAAACACCAGTGCAGAGCAAGTTGTTTCTTAGCTGCCCAAAGATGTGGAAGCCCCACACTGTGGGGCCTGTCTGCCCTTGAGTAGTCAAGGCAGGACTTTGAGCCTTGCAACTCTAGGCCGATGTAGGACACGGCATAGCAGCAGTTCTACCTCAGCGAGATAAGGCCTGCAAAGAAACTGCATTTCTCTGGCCTTTGCAAGAGATGCTCCCGGTTGGCTGTAAGAGCACTGTGCAGAGCGAGTTGTTTCTTCGCTTCCCAAAGAGCTGGAAGCAAGATGCTCTGAGGCCCATCTCGCCCTTTGGAAAGAAGCCTGCACGTTGTGCCTTTCAGCTCTAGTGCAATGTGGCACACCCAGAGCAGAAGTTCTACTTCAGCCAGATCAGGCCTGCAAAGAAACTGCGTTTCACAGGCCTTTGGAAGAGATGTTCCCGGTAGGCTGTAAGAGCACTGTGCAGAGCGAGTTCTTTCTTCGCTTCCCAAAGAGCTGGAAGCAAGATGCTCTGAGGCCCAACTCGCCCTTTGGAAAGAAGCCTGCACGTTGTGCCTTTCAGCTCTAGGGAAATGTGGCACACCCAGAGCAGAAGTTCTACTTCAGCCAGATCAGGCCTGCAGAGAAACTGCGTTTCACAGGCCTTTGTAAGTCATGTTCCAGGTAGGCTGTAAAAGCACTGTGCAGAGCGAGATGTTTCTTAGCTTCCCAAAGCTCTGGAAGCAAGATGCTCTGGGTCCCAACTCGCCCTTTGGAAAGAAGCCTGCACCTTGTGCCTTTCAGCTCTAGGGCCATGTGGCACACCCAGAGCAGAAGTTCTACTTCAGCCAGATCAGGCCTGCAAAGAAACTGCGTTTCACAGGCCTTTGGAAGAGATGTTCCCGGTAGGCTGTAAGAGCACTGTGCAGAGCGAGTTGTTTCTTAGCTGTCGAAAGAGCTGGAAGCTGGACCTGAGGGACTTGTCTACCCTTGTGGACACAAGGCAGGACTTTGTGCCTTGCAGCTCTAGCGCCATGTAGGACCCGGCAGAGCAGAAGTTCTACTTCAGCCACATAGGGCTGGGAAGGAACTGCGTTTCACAGGCCTTTGTAAGACTCGTTCCCTGTAGGCTGTAAAACACCAGTGCAGAGCAAGTTGTTTCTTAGCTGCCCAAAGAGGTGGAAGCCCAACGCTGTGGGGCCTGTCTGCCCTTGAGGAGTAAAGGCAGGACTTTGAGCCTTGCAACTCTAGGCCGATGTAGGACACGGCATAGCAGCAGTTCTACCTCAGCGAGATAAGGCCTGCAAAGAAACTGCATTTCTCAGGCCTTTGGAAGAGATGTTCCCGGTAGGCTGTAAGAGCACTGTGCAGAGCGAGTTGTTTCTTAGCTTCCTAATGAGCTGGAAGCAAGATGCTGTGGGGCCCAACTCGCCCTTTGGAAAGTAGCCTGCACGTTGCGCCTTTCAGCTCTAGGGCAAAGTAGCACACGGAGAGCAGAAGTCCTACTTCAGCCAGATCAGGCCTGCAAAGAAACTGCGTTTCACAGGCCTTTGGAAGAGATGTTCCCCGTAGGCTGTAAGAGCACTGTGCAGAGCGAGTTCTTTCTTCACTTCCCAAAGAGCTGGAAGCAAGATGCTCTGAGGCCCAACTCGCCCTTTGGACAGAAGCCTGCACGTTGTGCCTTTCAGCTCTAGGGAAATGTGGCACACCCAGAGCAGAAGTTCTGCTTCAGCCAGATCAGGCCTGCAAAGAAACTGCGTTTCACAGGCCTTTGTAAGTCATGTTCCCGGTAGGCTGTAAAAGCACTGTGCAGAGCGAGTTGTTTCTTAGCTTCCCAAAGAGCTGGAAGCAAGATGCTCTGGGTCCCAACTCGCCCTTTGGAAAGAAGCCTGCACGTTGTGCCTTTCAGCTCTAGGGAAATGTGGCACACCCAGAGCAGAAGTTCTACTTCAGCCAGATCAGGCCTGCAAAGAAACTGCGTTTCACAGGCCTTTGGAAGAGATGTTCCCGGTAGGCTGTAAGAGCACTGTGCAGAGCGAGTTGTTTCTTAGCTGTCGAAAGAGCTGGAAGCTGGACCTGAGGGACTTCTCTACCCTTGTGGAAACAAGGCAGGACTTTGTGCCTTGCAGCTCTAGCGCCATGTAGGACCCGGCAGAGCAGAAGTTCTACTTCAGCCACATCAGGGCTGGGAAGGAACTGCGTTTCACAGGCCTTTGTAAGATTCGTTCCCTGTAGGCTGTAAAACACCAGTGCAGAGCAAGTTGTTTCTTAGCTGCCCAAAGAGGTGGAAGCCCAACGCTGTGGGGCCTGTCTGCCCTTGAGGAGTCAAGGCAGGACTTTGAGCCTTGCAACTCTAGGCCGATGTAGGACACGGCATAGCAGCAGTTCTACCTCAGCGAGATAAGGCCTGCAAAGAAACTGCATTTCTCAGGCCTTTGGAAGAGATGTTCCCGGTAGGCTGTAAGAGCACTGTGCAGAGCGAGTTGTTTCTTAGCTTCCCAAAGAACTGGAAGCAAGATGCTGTGGGGCCCAACTCGCCCTTTGGAAAGAAGCCTGCACGTTGTGCCTTTCAGCTCTAGGGCAAAGTAGCACACCCAGAGCAGAAGTCCTACTTCAGCCAGATCAGGCCTGCAAAGAAACTGCGTTTCACAGGCCTTTGGAAGAGATGTTCCCGCTAGGCTGTAAGAGCACTGTGCAGAGCGAGTTGTTTCTTAGCTTCCCAAAGAGCTGGAAGCAAGATGCTGTGGGGCCCAACTCGCCCTTTGGAAAGAAGCCTGCACGTTGTGCCTTTCAGCTCTAGGGCAAAGTAGCACACCCAGAGCAGAAGTCCTACTTCAGCCAGATCAGGCCTGCAAAGAAACTGCGTTTCACAGGCCTTTGGAAGAGATGTTCCCGCTAGGCTGTAAGAGCACTGTGCAGAGCGAGTTGTTTCTTAGGTTCCCAAAGAGCTGGAAGCAAGATGCTGTGGGGCCCAACTCGCCCTTTGGAAAGAAGCCTGCACGTTGTGCCTTTCAGCTCTAGGGCAAAGTAGCACACCCAGAGCAGAAGTCCTACTTCAGCCAGATCAGGCCTGCAAAGAAACTGCGTTTCACAGGCCTTTGGAAGAGATGTTCCCGGTAGGCTGTAAGAGCACTGTGCAGAGCGAGTTGTTTCTTAGGTTCCCAAAGAGCTGGAAGCAAGATGCTGTGGGGCCCAACTCGCCCTTTGGAAAGAAGGCTGCACGTTGTGCCTTTCAGCTCTAGGGCAAAGTAGCACACCCAGAGCAGAAGTCCTACTTCAGCCAGATCAGGCCTGCAAAGAAACTGCGATTCACAGGCCTTTGGAAGAGATGTTCCCACTAGGCTGTAAGAGCACTGTGCAGAGCGAGTTGTTTCTTAGCTTCCCAAAGAGCTGGAAGCAAGATGCTGTGGGGCCCAACTCGCCCTTTGGAAAGAAGCCTGCACGTTGTGCCTTTCAGCTCTAGGGCAAAGTAGCACACCCAGAGCAGAAGTCCTACTTCAGCCAGATCAGGCCTGCAAAGAAACAGCGTTTCATAGGCCTTTGGAAGAGATGTTCCCACTAGGCTGTAAGAGCACTGTACAGAGCGAGTTGTTTATTAGCTTCCCAAAGAGCTGGAAGCAAGATGCTGAGGGGCCCAACTCGCCCTTTGGAAAGAAGCCTGCACGTTGTGCCTTTCATCTCTAGGGCCATGTGGCACACCCAGAGCAGAAGTTCCACTTCAGCCAGATCAGGCCTGCAAAGAAAATGCGTTTCACAGGCCTTTGTAAGTCATGTTCCCGGTAGGCTGTAAAAGCACTGTGCAGAGCGAGTTGTTTCTTAGCTTCCCAAAGAGCTGGAAGCAAGATGCTCTGGGTCCCAACTCGCCCTTTGGAAAGAAGCCTGCACGTTGTGCCTTTGAGCTCTAGGTCAATATGGCACACCCAGAGCAGAAGTTCTACTTCAGCCTGATCAGGGCTGGGAAGAAACTGCGTTTCACAGTCCTTTGTAAGACATGTTCCCGGTAGGCTGTAAGAGCCCTATGCAGAGCGAGTTGTTTCTTAGCTGCCGAAAGAGCTGGATGTTGGACCTGAGGGACTTGTCTACCCTTGTGGAATCAAGGCAGGACTTTGCGCCTTGCAGCTCTAGCGCCATGTAGGACCCGGCAGAGCAGAAGTTCTACTTAAGCCACATCAGGGCTGGGAAGAAACTGCGTTTCACAGGCCTTTTTAACACTCGTTCCCTGTAGGCTGTAAAACACCAGTGCAGAGCAAGTTGTTTCTTAGCGGCCTAAAGAGGTGGAAGCCCCACGCTGTGGGGCCTGTCTGCCCTTGAGGAGTCAAGGCAGGACTTTGAGCCTTGCAACTCTAGGCCGAAGTAGGATATGGCATAGCAGCAGTTCTACCTCAGCAAGATAAGGCCTGCAAAGAATCTGCATTTCTCAGGCCTTTGCAAGAGATGCTCCCAGTTGGCTGTAAGAGAGGTCTGCAGAGCCAGTTGTTTCTTAGCTTCCCAAAGAGCTGGAAGGAAGATGCTGTGGGGCCCAACTCGCCCTTTGGAAAGAAGCCTGCACCTTGTGCCTTTCAGCTCCAGGGCAAAGTAGCACACCCAGAGCAGAAGTTCTACTTCAGCCAGATCAGGCCTGCAAAGAAACTGCGTTTCACAGGCCTTTGTAAGAGATGTTCCCGGTAGGCTGTAAGACCACTGTGCAGAGCGAGTTGTTTCTTAGCTGCCGAAAGAGCTGGAAGCTGGACCTGAGGGACATGTCTACCCTTGTGGAAACAAGGCAGGACTTTGTGCCTTGCAGCTCTAGCGCCATGGAGGACCCGGCAGAGCAGAAGTTCTACTTCAGCCACATCAGGGCTGGGAAGAAACTGCGTTTCACAGGCCTTTGTAAGACTCGTTTCCTGTAGGCTGTAAAACACCAGTGCAGAGCAAGTTGTTTCTTAGCTGCCCAAAGAGGTGGAATCCCCACGCTGAGTAGCCTGTCTGCCCTTGAGGAGTCAAGGCAGGACTTTGAGCCTTGCAACTCTAGGCCGATGTGGGACACGGCATAGCAGCAGTTCTACCTCAGCGAGATAAGGCCTGCAAAGAAACTGCATTTCTCAGGCCTTTGCAAGAGATGCTCCCGGTTGGCTGTAAGAGAGGTCTGCAGAGCGAGTTGTTCCTTAGCTTCCCAAAGAGCTGGAAGCAAGAGGTTTTGGGGTCCAACTCGCACTTTGGAAAGAAGCCTGCGGATTGTGCCTTTCAGCTCTAGGGCCATGTGGCACACCCAGAGCAGAAGTTCTACTTCAGCCAGATCAGGCCTGCAAAGAAACTGCGTTTCACAGGCCTTTGGAAGAGATGTTCCCGGTAGGCCGTAAGAGCACTGTGCGGAGCGAGTTGTTTCTTAGCTGCCGAAAGAGCTGGAAGCTGGACCTGAGGGACTTGTCTACCCTTGTGGAAACAAGGCAGGACTTTGTGCCTTGCAGCTCTAGCGCCATGGAGGACCCGGCAGAGCAGAAGTTCTACTTCAGCCACATCAGGGCTGGGAAGAAACTGCGTTTCACAGGCCTTTGTAACACTCGTTCCCTGTAGGCTGTAAAACACCAGTGCAGAGCAAGTTGTTTCTTAGCTGCCCAAAGGTGTGGAAGCCCCACACTGTGGGGCCTGTCTGCCCTTGAGTAGTCAAGGCAGGACTTTGAGCCTTGCAACTCTAGGCCGATGTAGGACACGGCATAGCAGCAGTTCTACCTCAGCGAGATAAGGCCTGCAAAGAAACTGCATTTCTCTGGCCTTTGCAAGAGATGCTCCCGGTTGGCTGTAAGAGCACTGTGCAGAGCGAGTTGTTTCTTCGCTTCCCAAAGAGCTGGAAGCAAGATGCTCTGAGGCCCATCTCGCCCTTTGGAAAGAAGCCTGCACGTTGTGCCTTTCAGCTCTAGTGCAATGTGGCACACCCAGAGCAGAAGTTCTACTTCAGCCAGATCAGGCCTGCAAAGAAACTGCGTTTCACAGGCATTTGGAAGAGATGTTCCCGGTAGGCTGTAAGAGCACTGTGCAGAGCGAGTTCTTTCTTCGCTTCCCAAAGAGCTGGAAGCAAGATGCTCTGAGGCCCAACTCGCCCTTTTGAAAGAAGCCTGCACGTTGTGCCTTTCAGCTCTAGGGCAATGTGGCACACCCAGAGCAGAAGTTCTACTTCAGCCAGATCAGGCCTGCAGAGAAACTGCGTTTCACAGGCCTTTGTAAGTCATGTTCCAGGTAGGCTGTAAAAGCACTGTGCAGAGCGAGATGTTTCTTAGCTTCCCAAAGCTCTGGAAGCAAGATGCTCTGGGTCCCAACTCGCCCTTTGGAAAGAAGCCTGCACCTTGTGCCTTTCAGCTCTAGGGCCATGTGGCACACCCAGAGCAGAAGTTCTACTTCAGCCAGATCAGGCCTGCAAAGAAACTGCGTTTCACAGGCCTTTGGAAGAGATGTTCCCGGTAGGCTGTAAGAGCACTGTGCAGAGCGAGTTGTTTCTTAGCTGTCGAAAGAGCTGGAAGCTGGACCTGAGGGACTTGTCTACCCTTGTGGAAACAAGGCAGGACTTTGTGCCTTGCAGCTCTAGCGCCATGTAGGACCCGGCAGAGCAGAAGTTCTACTTCAGCCACATCAGGGCTGGGAAGGAACTGCGTTTCACAGGCCTTTGTAAGACTCGTTCCCTGTAGGCTGTAAAACACCAGTGCAGAGCAAGTTGTTTCTTAGCTGCCCAAAGAGGTGGAAGCCCCACGCTGTGGGGCCTGTCTGCCCTTGATGAGTCAAGGCAGGACTTAGAGCCTTGCAACTCTAGGCCGATGTAGGACACGGCATAGCAGCAGTTCTACCTCAGCGAGATAAGGCCTGCAAAGAAACTGCATTTCTCAGGCCTTTGGAAGAGATGTTCCCGGTAGGCTGTAAGAGCACTGTGCAGAGCGAGTTGTTTCTTAGCTTCCTAATGAGCTGGAAGCAAGATGCTGTGAGGCCCAACTCGCCCTTTGGAAAGTAGCCTGCACGTTGCGCCTTTCAGCTCTAGGGCAAAGTAGCACACGGAGAGCAGAAGTCCTACTTCAGCCAGATCAGGCCTGCAAAGAAACTGCGTTTCACAGGCCTTTGGAAGAGATGTTCCCCGTAGGCTGTAAGAGCACTGTGCAGAGCGAGTGGTTTCTTACCTTGCCAAAGAGCTGGAAGCAGGATGCTGTGGGGCCCAACTCGCCCTTTGGAAAGAAGCCTGCACGTTGTGCCTTTCAGCTCTAGGGCAAAGTAGCACACCCAGAGCAGAAGTCCTACTTCAGCCAGATCAGGCCTGCAAAGAAACTGCATTTCTCAGGCCTTTGGAAGAGATGCTCCCAGTAGGCTGTAAGAGCACTGTGCAGAGCGAGTTGTTTCTTAGCTTCCCAAAGAGCTGGAAGCAAGATGCGGTGGGGCCCAACTCGCCCTTTGGAAAGAAGCCTGCACGTTGTGCCTTTCAGCTCTAGGGCACTGTGGCACACCCAGAGCAGAAGTTCTACTTCAGCCCGATCAGGCCTGCAAAGAAACTGCGTTTCACAGGCCTTTGGAAGAGATGTTCCCCGTACGCTGTAAGAGCACTGTGCAGAGCGAGTTGTTTCTTAGCTTCACAAAGAGCTGGAAGCAAGATGCGGTGGGGCCCAACTCGCCCTTTGGAAAGAAGCCTGCACGTTGTGCCTTTCAGCTCTAGGGCAAAGTAACACACCCAGAGCAGAAGTCCTACTTCAGCCAGATCAGGCCTGCAAAGAAACTGCGTTTCACAGGCCTTTGGAAGAGATGTTCCAACTAGGTTGTAAGAGCACTGTGCAGAGCGAGTTGTTTCTTAGCCTCCCAAAGAGCTGGAAGCAAGATGCTGTGGGGCCCAACTCGCCCTTTGGAAAGAAGCCTGCACGTTTTGCCTTTCAGCTCTAGGTCAATATGGCACACCCAGAGCAGAAGTTCTACTTCAGCCTGATCAGGGCTGGGAAGAAACTGCGTTTCACAGTCCTTTGTAAGACATGTTCCCGGTAGGCTGTAAGAGCCCTATGCAGAGCGAGTTGTTTCTTAGCTGCCGAAAGAGC
Source organism: Equus przewalskii (assembly GCF_037783145.1). Classification (NCBI taxonomy): domain Eukaryota; kingdom Metazoa; phylum Chordata; class Mammalia; order Perissodactyla; family Equidae; genus Equus; species Equus przewalskii. The sequence continues at coordinate 157,440 of NW_027228426.1, forward strand.
TGGATGTTGGACCTGAGGGACTTGTCTACCCTTGTGGAATCAAGGCAGGACTTTGCGCCTTGCAGCTCTAGCGCCATGTAGGACCCGGCAGAGCAGAAGTTCTACTTCAGCCACCTCAGGGCTGGGAAGAAACTGCGTTTCACAGGCCTTTGTAAGACTCGTTCCCTGTAGGCTGTAAAACACCAGTGCAGAGCAAGTTGTTTCTTAGCGGCCTGAAGAGGTGGAAGCCCCACGCTGTGGGGCCTGTCTGCCCTTGAGGAGTCAAGGCAGGACTTTGAGCCTTGCAACTCTAGGCCGATGTGGGACACGGCATAGCAGCAGTTCTACCTCAGCGAGATAAGGCCTGCAAAGAAACTGCATTTCTCAGGCCTTTGGAAGAGATGTTCCCGGTAGGCTGTAAGAGCACTGTGCAGAGCGAGTTGTTTCTTAGCTTCCCAAAGAGCTGGAAGCAAGATGCTGTGGGGCCCAACTCGCCCTTTGGAAAGAAGCCTGCACGTTGTGCCTTTCAGCTCTAGGGCAAAGTAGCACACCCTGAGCAGACGTCCTACTTCAGCCAGATCCGGCCTGCAAAGAAACTGCGTTACACAGGCCTTTGGAAGAGATGTTCCCCGTAGGCTGTAAGAGCACTGTGCAGAGCGAGTTGTTTCTTAGCTTCCCAAAGAGCTGGAAGCAAGATGCTGTGGGGCCCAACTCGCCCTTTGGAAAGAAGCCTGCACGTTGTGCCTTTCAGCTCTAGGGCAAAGTAGCACACCCAGAGCAGAAGTCCTACTTCAGCCAGATCAGGCCTGCAAAGAAACTGCGTTTCACAGGCCTTTGGAAGAGATGTTCCCCGTAGGCTGTAAGAGCACTGTGCAGAGCGAGTTGTTTCTTAGCTTCCCAAAGAGCTGGAAGCAACATGCTGTGGGGCCCAACTCGCCCTTTGGAAAGAAGCCTGCACGTTGTGCCTTTCAGCTCTAGGGCAAAGTAGCACACCCAGAGCAGAAGTCCTACTTCAGCCAGATCAGGCCTGCAAAGAAACTGCGTTTCACAGGCCTTTGGAAGAGATGTTCCCGCTAGGCTGTAAGAGCACTGTGCAGAGCGAGTTGTTTCTTAGCTTCCCAAAGAGGTGGAATCCCCACGCTGAGTAGCCTGTCTGCCCTTGAGGAGTCAAGGCAGGACTTTGAGCCTTGCAACTCTAGGCCGATGTGGGACACGGCATAGCAGCAGTTCTACCTCAGCGAGATAAGGCCTGCAGAGAAACTGCATTTCTCAGGCCTTTGCAAGAGATGCTCCCGGTTGGCTGTAAGAGAGGTCTGCAGAGCGAGTTGTTTCTTAGCTTCCCAATGAGCTGGAAGCAAGAGGTTTTGGGGTCCAACTCGCACTTTGGAAAGAAGCCTGCGGATTGTGCCTTTCAGCTCTAGGGCCATGTGGCACACCCAGAGCAGAAGTTCTACTTCAGCCAGATCAGGCCTGCAAAGAAACTGCGTTTCACAGGCCTTTGGAAGAGATGTTCCCGGTAGGCCATAAGAGCACTGTGCGGAGCGAGTTGTTTCTTAGCTGCCGAAAGAGCTGGAAGCTGGACCTGAGGGACTTGTCTACCCTTGTGGAAACAAGGCAGGACTTTGTGCCTTGCAGCTCTAGCGCCATGGAGGACCCGGCAGAGCAGAAGTTCTACTTCAGCCACATCAGGGCTGGGAAGAAACTGCGTTTCACAGGCCTTTGTAGCACTCGTTCCCTGTAGGCTGTAAAACACCAGTGCAGAGCAAGTTGTTTCTTAGCTGCCCAAAGATGTGGAAGCCCCACACTGTGGGGCCTGTCTGCCCTTGAGTAGTCAAGGCAGGACTTTGAGCCTTGCAACTCTAGGCCGATGTAGGACACGGCATAGCAGCAGTTCTACCTCAGCGAGATAAGGCCTGCAAAGAAACTGCATTTCTCTGGCCTTTGCAAGAGATGCTCCCGGTTGGCTGTAAGAGCACTGTGCAGAGCGAGTTGTTTCTTCGCTTCCCAAAGAGCTGGAAGCAAGATGCTCTGAGGCCCATCTCGCCCTTTGGAAAGAAGCCTGCACGTTGTGCCTTTCAGCTCTAGTGCAATGTGGCACACCCAGAGCAGAAGTTCTACTTCAGCCAGATCAGGCCTGCAAAGAAACTGCGTTTCACAGGCCTTTGGAAGAGATGTTCCCGGTAGGCTGTAAGAGCACTGTGCAGAGCGAGTTCTTTCTTCGCTTCCCAAAGAGCTGGAAGCAAGATGCTCTGAGGCCCAACTCGCCCTTTGGAAAGAAGCCTGCACGTTGTGCCTTTCAGCTCTAGGGAAATGTGGCACACCCAGAGCAGAAGTTCTACTTCAGCCAGATCAGGCCTGCAGAGAAACTGCGTTTCACAGGCCTTTGTAAGTCATGTTCCAGGTAGGCTGTAAAAGCACTGTGCAGAGCGAGATGTTTCTTAGCTTCCCAAAGCTCTGGAAGCAAGATGCTCTGGGTCCCAACTCGCCCTTTGGAAAGAAGCCTGCACCTTGTGCCTTTCAGCTCTAGGGCCATGTGGCACACCCAGAGCAGAAGTTCTACTTCAGCCAGATCAGGCCTGCAAAGAAACTGCGTTTCACAGGCCTTTGGAAGAGATGTTCCCGGTAGGCTGTAAGAGCACTGTGCAGAGCGAGTTGTTTCTTAGCTGTCGAAAGAGCTGGAAGCTGGACCTGAGGGACTTGTCTACCCTTGTGGACACAAGGCAGGACTTTGTGCCTTGCAGCTCTAGCGCCATGTAGGACCCGGCAGAGCAGAAGTTCTACTTCAGCCACATAGGGCTGGGAAGGAACTGTGTTTCACAGGCCTTTGTAAGTCTCGTTCCCTGTAGGCTGTAAAACACCAGTGCAGAGCAAGTTGTTTCTTAGCTGCCCAAAGAGGTGGAAGCCCAACGCTGTGGGGCCTGTCTGCCCTTGAGGAGTAAAGGCAGGACTTTGAGCCTTGCAACTCTAGGCCGATGTAGGACACGGCATAGCAGCAGTTCTACCTCAGCGAGATAAGGCCTGCAAAGAAACTGCATTTCTCAGGCCTTTGGAAGAGATGTTCCCGGTAGGCTGTAAGAGCACTGTGCAGAGCGAGTTGTTTCTTAGCTTCCTAATGAGCTGGAAGCAAGATGCTGTGGGGCCCAACTCGCCCTTTGGAAAGTAGCCTGCACGTTGCGCCTTTCAGCTCTAGGGCAAAGTAGCACACGGAGAGCAGAAGTCCTACTTCAGCCAGATCAGGCCTGCAAAGAAACTGCGTTTCACAGGCCTTTGGAAGAGATGTTCCCCGTAGGCTGTAAGAGCACTGTGCAGAGCGAGTTCTTTCTTCACTTCCCAAAGAGCTGGAAGCAAGATGCTCTGAGGCCCAACTCGCCCTTTGGACAGAAGCCTGCACGTTGTGCCTTTCAGCTCTAGGGAAATGTGGCACACCCAGAGCAGAAGTTCTGCTTCAGCCAGATCAGGCCTGCAAAGAAACTGCGTTTCACAGGCCTTTGTAAGTCATGTTCCCGGTAGGCTGTAAAAGCACTGTGCAGAGCGAGTTGTTTCTTAGCTTCCCAAAGAGCTGGAAGCAAGATGCTCTGGGTCCCAACTCGCCCTTTGGAAAGAAGCCTGCACGTTGTGCCTTTCAGCTCTAGGGAAATGTGGCACACCCAGAGCAGAAGTTCTACTTCAGCCAGATCAGGCCTGCAAAGAAACTGCGTTTCACAGGCCTTTGGAAGAGATGTTCCCGGTAGGCTGTAAGAGCACTGTGCAGAGCGAGTTGTTTCTTAGCTGTCGAAAGAGCTGGAAGCTGGACCTGAGGGACTTGTCTACCCTTGTGGAATCAAGGCAGGACTTTGCGCCTTGCAGCTCTAGCGCCATGTAGGACCCGGCAGAGCAGAAGTTCTACTTAAGCCACATCAGGGCTGGGAAGCAACTGCGTTTCACAGGCCTTTGTAAGACTCGTTCCCTGTAGGCTGTAAAACACCAGTGCAGAGCAAGTTGTTTCTTAGCGGCCTAAAGAGGTGGAAGCCCCACGCTGTGGGGCCTGTCTGCCCTTGAGGAGTCAAGGCAGGACTTTGAGCCTTGCAACTCTAGGCCGAAGTAGGATATGGCATAGCAGCAGTTCTACCTCAGCAAGATAAGGCCTGCAAAGAAACTGCATTTCTCAGGCCTTTGCAAGAGATGCTCCCAGTTGGCTGTAAGAGAGGTCTGCAGAGCCAGTTGTTTCTTAGCTTCCCAAAGAGCTGGAAGGAAGATGCTGTGGGGCCCAACTCGCCCTTTGGAAAGAAGCCTGCACCTTGTGCCTTTCAGCTCCAGGGCAACGTAGCACACCCAGAGCAGAAGTTCTACTTCAGCCAGATCAGGCCTGCAAAGAAACTGCGTTTCACAGGCCTTTGTAAGAGATGTTCCCGGTAGGCTGTAAGACCACTGTGCAGAGCGAGTTGTTTCTTAGCTGCCAAAAGAGCTGGAAGCTGGACCTGAGGGACATGTCTACCCTTGTGGAAACAAGGCAGGACTTTGTGCCTTGCAGCTCTAGCGCCATGTAGGACCCGGCAGAGCAGAAGTTCTACTTCAGCCACATCAGGGCTGGGAAGAAACTGCGTTTCACAGGCCTTTGTAAGACTCGTTTCCTGTAGGCTGTAAAACACCAGTGCAGAGCAGTTGTTTCTTAGCTGCCCAAAGAGGTGGAATCCCCACGCTGAGTAGCCTGTCTGCCCTTGAGGAGTCAAGGCAGGACTTTGAGCCTTGCAACTCTAGGCCGATGTGGGACACGGCATAGCAGCAGTTCTACCTCAGCGAGATAAGGCCTGCAAAGAAACTGCATTTCTCAGGCCTTTGCAAGAGATGCTCCCGGTTGGCTGTAAGAGAGGTCTGCAGAGCGAGTTGTTTCTTAGCTTCCCAAAGAGCTGGAAGCAAGAGGTTTTGGGGTCCAACTCGCACTTTGGAAAGAAGCCTGCGGATTGTGCCTTTCAGCTCTAGGGCCATGTGGCACACCCAGAGCAGAAGTTCTACTTCAGCCAGATCAGGCCTGCAAAGAAACTGCGTTTCACAGGCCTTTGGAAGAGATGTTCCCAGTAGGCCATAAGAGCACTGTGCGGAGCGAGTTGTTTCTTAGCTGCCGAAAGAGCTGGAAGCTGGACCTGAGGGACTTGTCTACCCTTGTGGAAACAAGGCAGGACTTTGTGCCTTGCAGCTCTAGCGCCATGGAGGACCCGGCAGAGCAGAAGTTCTACTTCAGCCACATCAGGGCTGGGAAGAAACTGCGTTTCACAGGCCTTTGTAACACTCGTTCCCTGTAGGCTGTAAAACACCAGTGCAGAGCAAGTTGTTTCTTAGCTGCCCAAAGATGTGGAAGCCCCACACTGTGGGGCCTGTCTGCCCTTGAGTAGTCAAGGCAGGACTTTGAGCCTTGCAACTCTAGGCCGATGTAGGACACGGCATAGCAGCAGTTCTACCTCAGCGAGATAAGGCCTGCAAAGAAACTGCATTTCTCTGGCCTTTGCAAGAGATGCTCCCGGTTGGCTGTAAGAGCACTGTGCAGAGCGAGTTGTTTCTTCGCTTCCCAAAGAGCTGGAAGCAAGATGCTCTGAGGCCCATCTCGCCCTTTGGAAAGAAGCCTGCACGTTGTGCCTTTCAGCTCTAGTGCAATGTGGCACACCCAGAGCAGAAGTTCTACTTCAGCCAGATCAGGCCTGCAAAGAAACTGCGTTTCACAGGCCTTTGGAAGAGATGTTCCCGGTAGGCTGTAAGAGCACTGTGCAGAGCGAGTTCTTTCTTCGCTTCCCAAAGAGCTGGAAGCAAGATGCTGTGGGGCCCAACTCGCCCTTTTGAAAGAAGCCTGCACGTTGTGCCTTTCAGCTCTAGGGCAATGTGGCACACCCAGAGCAGAAGTTCTACTTCAGCCAGATCAGGCCTGCAGAGAAACTGCGTTTCACAGGCCTTTGTAAGTCATGTTCCAGGTAGGCTGTAAAAGCACTGTGCAGAGCGAGATGTTTCTTAGCTTCCCAAAGCTCTGGAAGCAAGATGCTCTGGGTCCCAACTCGCCCTTTGGAAAGAAGCCTGCACCTTGTGCCTTTCAGCTCTAGGGCCATGTGGCACACCCAGAGCAGAAGTTCTACTTCAGCCAGATCAGGCCTGCAAAGAAACTGCGTTTCACAGGCCTTTGGAAGAGATGTTCCCGGTAGGCTGTAAGAGCACTGTGCAGAGCGAGTTGTTTCTTAGCTGTCGAAAGAGCTGGAAGCTGGACCTGAGGGACTTGTCTACCCTTGTGGAAACAAGGCAGGACTTTGTGCCTTGCAGCTCTAGCGCCATGTAGGACCCGGCAGAGCAGAAGTTCTACTTCAGCCACATCAGGGCTGGGAAGGAACTGCGTTTCACAGGCCTTTGTAAGACTCGTTCCCTGTAGGCTGTAAAACACCAGTGCAGAGCAAGTTGTTTCTTAGCTGCCCAAAGAGGTGGAAGCCCCACGCTGTGGGGCCTGTCTGCCCTTGATGAGTCAAGGCAGGACTTAGAGCCTTGCAACTCTAGGCCGATGTAGGACACGGCATAGCAGCAGTTCTACCTCAGCGAGATAAGGCCTGCAAAGAAACTGCATTTCTCAGGCCTTTGGAAGAGATGTTCCCGGTAGGCTGTAAGAGCACTGTGCAGAGCGAGTTGTTTCTTAGCTTCCTAATGAGCTGGAAGCAAGATGCTGTGAGGCCCAACTCGCCCTTTGGAAAGTAGCCTGCACGTTGCGCCTTTCAGCTCTAGGGCAAAGTAGCACACGGAGAGCAGAAGTCCTACTTCAGCCAGATCAGGCCTGCAAAGAAACTGCGTTTCACAGGCCTTTGGAAGAGATGTTCCCCGTAGGCTGTAAGAGCACTGTGCAGAGCGAGTGGTTTCTTACCTTGCCAAAGAGCTGGAAGCAGGATGCTGTGGGGCCCAACTCGCCCTTTGGAAAGAAGCCTGCACGTTGTGCCTTTCAGCTCTAGGGCAAAGTAGCACACCCAGAGCAGAAGTCCTACTTCAGCCAGATCAGGCCTGCAAAGAAACTGCATTTCTCAGGCCTTTGGAAGAGATGCTCCCAGTAGGCTGTAAGAGCACTGTGCAGAGCGAGTTGTTTCTTAGCTTCCCAAAGAGCTGGAAGCAAGATGCGGTGGGGCCCAACTCGCCCTTTGGAAAGAAGCCTGCACGTTGTGCCTTTCAGCTCTAGGGCACTGTGGCACACCCAGAGCAGAAGTTCTACTTCAGCCCGATCAGGCCTGCAAAGAAACTGCGTTTCACAGGCCTTTGGAAGAGATGTTCCCCGTACGCTGTAAGAGCACTGTGCAGAGCGAGTTGTTTCTTAGCTTCACAAAGAGCTGGAAGCAAGATGCGGTGGGGCCCAACTCGCCCTTTGGAAAGAAGCCTGCACGTTGTGCCTTTCAGCTCTAGGGCAAAGTAACACACCCAGAGCAGAAGTCCTACTTCAGCCAGATCAGGCCTGCAAAGAAACTGCGTTTCACAGGCCTTTGGAAGAGATGTTCCAACTAGGTTGTAAGAGCACTGTGCAGAGCGAGTTGTTTCTTAGCCTCCCAAAGAGCTGGAAGCAAGATGCTGTGGGGCCCAACTCGCCCTTTGGAAAGAAGCCTGCACGTTTTGCCTTTCAGCTCTAGGTCAATATGGCACACCCAGAGCAGAAGTTCTACTTCAGCCTGATCAGGGCTGGGAAGAAACTGCGTTTCACAGTCCTTTGTAAGACATGTTCCCGGTAGGCTGTAAGAGCCCTATGCAGAGCGAGTTGTTTCTTAGCTGCCGAAAGAGCTGGATGTTGGACCTGAGGGACTTGTCTACCCTTGTGGAATCAAGGCAGGACTTTGCGCCTTGCAGCTCTAGCGCCATGTAGGACCCGGCAGAGCAGAAGTTCTACTTCAGCCACCTCAGGGCTGGGAAGAAACTGCGTTTCACAGGCCTTTGTAAGACTCGTTCCCTGTAGGCTGTAAAACACCAGTGCAGAGCAAGTTGTTTCTTAGCGGCCTGAAGAGGTGGAAGCCCCACGCTGTGGGGCCTGTCTGCCCTTGAGGAGTCAAGGCAGGACTTTGAGCCTTGCAACTCTAGGCCGATGTAGGACACGGCATAGCAGCAGTTCTACCTCAGCGAGACAAGGCCTGCAAAGAAACTGCATTTCTCAGGCCTTTGGAAGAGATGTTCCCGGTAGGCTGTAAGAGCACTTTGCAGAGCGAGTTGTTTCTTAGCTTCCCAAAGAACTTTAAGCAAGATGCTGTGGGTCCCAACTCGCTCTTTGGAAAGTAGTCTGCACGTTGCGCCTTTCAGCTCTAGGGCAAAGTAGCACACCCAGAGCAGAAGTCCTACTTCAGCCAGATCAGGCCTGCAAAGAAACTGCGTTTCACAGGCCTTTGGAAGAGATGTTCCCGGTTGGCCGTAAGAGCACTCTGCAGAGCGATTGGTTTCTTAGCTTCCCAAAGAGCTGGAAGCAAGATGCTGTGGGGCCCAACTCGCCCTTTGGAAAGAAGCCTGCACGTTGTGCCTTTCAGCTCTAGGGCCATGTGTCACACCCAGAGCAGAAGTTCTACTTCAGCCAGATCAGGCCTGCAAAGAAACTGCGTTTCACAGTCCTTTGGAAGAGATGTTCCCGGTAGGCTGTAAGAGCACTGTGCAGAGCAAGTTGTTTCTTCGCTTCCCAAAGAGCTGGAAGCAAGATGCTCTGAGGCCCATCTCGCCCTTTGGAAAGAAGCCTGCATGATGTGCCTTTCAGCTCTAGGGCAATGTGGCACACCCAGAGCAGAAGTTCTACTTCAGCCAGATCAGGCCTGCAAAGAAACTGCGTTTCACAGGCCTTTGGAAGAGATGTTCCCGGTAGGCTGTAAGAGCACTGTGCAGAGCGAGTTCTTTCTTCGCTTCCCAAAGAGCTGGAAGCAAGATGCTGTGAGGCCCAACTCGCCCTTTGGAAAGAAGCCTGCACGTTGTGCCTTTCAGCTCTAGGGCAATGTGGCACACCCACAGCAGAAGTTCTACTTCAGCCAGATCAGGCCTGCAAAGAAACTCCGTTTCACAGGCCTTTGTAAGTCATGTTCCCGGTAGGCTGTAAAAGCACTGTGCAGAGCGAGTTGTTTCTTAGCTTCCCAAAGAGCTGGAAGCAAGATGCTCTGGGTCCCAACACGCCCTTTGGAAAGAAGCTTGCACCTGGTGCTTTTCAGCTCTAGGGCCATGTGGCACACCCAGAGCAGAAGTTCTACTTCAGCCAGATCAGGCCTGCAAAGAAACTGCGTTTCACAGGCCTTTGGAAGAGATGTTCCCGGTAGGCTGTAAGAGCCCTATGCAGAGCGAGTTGTTTCTTAGCTGCCGAAAGAGCTGGATGTTGGACCTGAGGGACTTGTCTACCCTTGTGGAATCAAGGCAGGACTTTGCGCCTTGCAGCTCTAGCGCCATGTAGGACCCGGCAGAGCAGAAGTTCTACTTAAGCCACATCAGGGCTGGGAAGCAACTGCGTTTCACAGGCCTTTGTAAGACTCGTTCCCTGTAGGCTGTAAAACACCAGTGCAGAGCAGTTGTTTCTTAGCTGCCCAAAGAGGTGGAATCCCCACGCTGAGTAGCCTGTCTGCCCTTGAGGAGTCAAGGCAGGACTTTGAGCCTTGCAACTCTAGGCCGATGTGGGACACGGCATAGCAGCAGTTCTACCTCAGCGAGATAAGGCCTGCAAAGAAACTGCATTTCTCAGGCCTTTGCAAGAGATGCTCCCGGTTGGCTGTAAGAGAGGTCTGCAGAGCGAGTTGTTTCTTAGCTTCCCAAAGAGCTGGAAGCAAGAGGTTTTGGGGTCCAACTCGCACTTTGGAAAGAAGCCTGCGGATTGTGCCTTTCAGCTCTAGGGCCATGTGGCACACCCAGAGCAGAAGTTCTACTTCAGCCAGATCAGGCCTGCAAAGAAACTGCGTTTCACAGGCCTTTGGAAGAGATGTTCCCAGTAGGCCATAAGAGCACTGTGCGGAGCGAGTTGTTTCTTAGCTGCCGAAAGAGCTGGAAGCTGGACCTGAGGGACTTGTCTACCCTTGTGGAAACAAGGCAGGACTTTGTGCCTTGCAGCTCTAGCGCCATGGAGGACCCGGCAGAGCAGAAGTTCTACTTCAGCCACATCAGGGCTGGGAAGAAACTGCGTTTCACAGGCCTTTGTAACACTCGTTCCCTGTAGGCTGTAAAACACCAGTGCAGAGCAAGTTGTTTCTTAGCTGCCCAAAGATGTGGAAGCCCCACACTGTGGGGCCTGTCTGCCCTTGAGTAGTCAAGGCAGGACTTTGAGCCTTGCAACTCTAGGCCGATGTAGGACACGGCATAGCAGCAGTTCTACCTCAGCGAGATAAGGCCTGCAAAGAAACTGCATTTCTCTGGCCTTTGCAAGAGATGCTCCCGGTTGGCTGTAAGAGCACTGTGCAGAGCGAGTTGTTTCTTCGCTTCCCAAAGAGCTGGAAGCAAGATGCTCTGAGGCCCATCTCGCCCTTTGGAAAGAAGCCTGCACGTTGTGCCTTTCAGCTCTAGTGCAATGTGGCACACCCAGAGCAGAAGTTCTACTTCAGCCAGATCAGGCCTGCAAAGAAACTGCGTTTCACAGGCCTTTGGAAGAGATGTTCCCGGTAGGCTGTAAGAGCACTGTGCAGAGCGAGTTCTTTCTTCGCTTCCCAAAGAGCTGGAAGCAAGATGCTGTGGGGCCCAACTCGCCCTTTTGAAAGAAGCCTGCACGTTGTGCCTTTCAGCTCTAGGGCAATGTGGCACACCCAGAGCAGAAGTTCTACTTCAGCCAGATCAGGCCTGCAGAGAAACTGCGTTTCACAGGCCTTTGTAAGTCATGTTCCAGGTAGGCTGTAAAAGCACTGTGCAGAGCGAGATGTTTCTTAGCTTCCCAAAGCTCTGGAAGCAAGATGCTCTGGGTCCCAACTCGCCCTTTGGAAAGAAGCCTGCACCTTGTGCCTTTCAGCTCTAGGGCCATGTGGCACACCCAGAGCAGAAGTTCTACTTCAGCCAGATCAGGCCTGCAAAGAAACTGCGTTTCACAGGCCTTTGGAAGAGATGTTCCCGGTAGGCTGTAAGAGCACTGTGCAGAGCGAGTTGTTTCTTAGCTGTCGAAAGAGCTGGAAGCTGGACCTGAGGGACTTGTCTACCCTTGTGGAAACAAGGCAGGACTTTGTGCCTTGCAGCTCTAGCGCCATGTAGGACCCGGCAGAGCAGAAGTTCTACTTCAGCCACATCAGGGCTGGGAAGGAACTGCGTTTCACACGCCTTTGTAAGACTCGTTCCCTGTAGGCTGTAAAACACCAGTGCAGAGCAAGTTGTTTCTTAGCTGCCCAAAGAGGTGGAAGCCCAACGCTGTGGGGCCTGTCTGCCCTTGAGGAGTCAAGGCAGGACTTAGAGCCTTGCAACTCTAGGCCGATGTAGGACACGGCATAGCAGCAGTTCTACCTCAGCGAGATAAGGCCTGCAAAGAAACTGCATTTCTCAGGCCTTTGGAAGAGATGTTCCCGGTAGGCTGTAAGAGCACTGTGCAGAGCGAGTTGTTTCTTAGCTTCCTAATGAGCTGGAAGCAAGATGCTGTGAGGCCCAACTCGCCCTTTGGAAAGTAGCCTGCACGTTGCGCCTTTCAGCTCTAGGGCAAAGTAGCACACGGAGAGCAGAAGTCCTACTTCAGCCAGATCAGGCCTGCAAAGAAACTGCGTTTCACAGGCCTTTGGAAGAGATGTTCCCCGTAGGCTGTAAGAGCACTGTGCAGAGCGAGTTCTTTCTTAGCTTCCCAAAGAGCTGGAAGCAGGATGCTGTGGGGCCCAACTCGCCCTTTGGAAAGAAGCCTGCACGTTGTGCCTTTCAGCTCTAGGGCAATGTGGCACACCCAGAGCAGAAGTCCTACTTCAGCCAGATCAGGCCTGCAAAGAAACTGCGTTTCACAGGCCTTTGGAAGAGATGTTCCCGGTAGGCTGTAAGAGCACTATGCAGAGCGAGTTGTTTCTTAGCTGCCGAAAGAGCTGGAAGTTGGACCTGTGGGACTTGTCTACCCTTGTGGAAACAAGGCTGGACTTTGTGCCTTGCAGCTCTAGCGCCATGTAGGACCCGGCAGAGCAGAAGTTCTACTTCAGCCACATCAGGGCTGGGAAGAAACTGCGTTTCACAGGCCTTTGTAAGACTCGTTCCCTGTAGGCTGTAAAACACCGTGCAGAGCAAGTTGTTTCTTAGCGGCCCAAAGAGCTGGAAGCCCCATGCTGTGGGGCCTGTCTGCCCTTGAGGAGTCAAGGCAGGACTTTGAGCCTTCCAACTCTAGGCCGAAGTAGGATATGGCATAGCAGCAGTTCTACCTCAGCAAGATAAGGCCTGCAAAGAAACTGCATTTCACAGGCCTTTGCAAGAGATGCTCCCAGTTGGCTGTAAGAGAGGTCTGCAGAGCCTGTTGTTTCTTAGCTTCCCAAAGAGCTGGAAGCAAGATGCTGTGGGGCCCAACTCGCCCTTTGGAAAGAAGCCTGCACCTTGTGCCTTTCAGCTCCAGGGCAACGTAGCACACCCAGAGCAGAAGTTCTACTTCAGCCAGATCAGGCCTGCAAAGAAACTGCGTTTCACAGGCCTTTGTAAGAGATGTTCCCGGTAGGCCGTAAGAGCACTGTGCAGAGCGAGTTGTTTCTTAGCTGCCGAAAGAGCTGGAAGCTGGACCTGAGGGACATGTCTACCCTTGTGGAAACAAGGCAGGACTTTGTGCCTTGCAGCTCTAGCGCCATGTAGGACCCGGCAGAGCAGAAGTTCTACTTCAGCCACATCAGGGCTGGGAAGAAACTGCGTTTCACAGGCCTTTGTAAGACTCGTTCCCTGTAGGCTGTAAAACACCAGTGCAGAGCAAGTTGTTTCTTAGCTGCCCAAAGAGGTGGAATCCCCACGCTGAGTAGCCTGTCTGCCCTTGAGGAGTCAAGGCAGGACTTTGAGCCTTGCAACTCTAGGCCGATGTGGGACACGGCATAGCAGCAGTTCTACCTCTGCGAGATAAGGCCTGCAAAGAAACTGCATTTCTCAGGCCTTTGCAAGAGATGCTCCCGGTTGGCTGTAAGAAAGGTCTGCAGAGCGAGTTGTTTCTTAGCTTCCCAAAGAGCTGGAAGCAAGAGGTTTTGGGGTCCAACTCGCACTTTGGAAAGAAGCCTGCGGATTGTGCCTTTCAGCTCTAGGGCCATGTGGCACACCCAGAGCAGAAGTTCTACTTCAGCCAGATCAGGCCTGCAAAGAAACTGCGTTTCACAGGCCTTTGGAAGAGATGTTCCCGGTAGGCCATAAGAGCACTGTGCGGAGCGAGTTGTTTCTTAGCTGCCGAAAGAGCTGGAAGCTGGACCTGAGGGACTTGTCTACCCTTGTGGAAACAAGGCAGGACTTTGTGCCTTGCAGCTCTAGCGCCATGGAGGACCCGGCAGAGCAGAAGTTCTACTTCAGCCACATCAGGGCTGGGAAGAAACTGCGTTTCACAGGCCTTTGTAACACTCGTTCCCTGTAGGCTGTAAAACACCAGTGCAGAGCAAGTTGTTTCTTAGCTGCCCAAAGAGGTGGAAGCCCAACGCTGTGGGGCATGTCTGCCCTTGAGGAGTCAAGGCAGGACTTAGAGCCTTGCAACTCTAGGCCGATGTAGGACACGGCATAGCAGCAGTTCTACCTCAGCGAGATAAGGTCTGCAAAGAAACTGCATTTCTCAGGCCTTTGGAAGAGATGTTCCCGGTAGGCTGTAAGAGCACTGTGCAGAGCGAGTTGTTTCTTAGCTTCCTAATGAGCTGGAAGCAAGATGCTGTGGGGCCCAACTCGCCCTTTGGAAAGAAGCCTGCACGTTGTGCCTTTCAGCTCTAGGGCAAAGTAGCACACCCAGAGCAGAAGTCCTACTTCAGCCAGATCAGGCCTGCAAAGAAACTGCGTTTCACAGGCCTTTGGAAGAGATGTTCCCGGTAGGCTGTAAGAGCACTGTGCAGAGCGAGTTGTTTCTTAGCTTCCCAAAGAGCTGGAAGCAAGATGCTCTGAGGTCCATCTCGCCCTTTGGAAAGAAGCCTGCACGTTGTGACTTTCAGCTCTAGGGCAATGTGGCACACCCAGAGCAGAAGTTCTACTTCAGCCAGATCAGGCCTGCAAAGAAACTGCGTTTCACAGGCCTTTGGAAGAGATGTTCCCGGTAGGCTGTAAGAGCACTGTGCAGAGCGAGTTGTTTCTTCGCTTCCCAAAGAGCTGGAAGCAAGACATTCTGAGGCCCAACTCGCCCTTTGGAAAGAAGCCTGCACGTTGTGCCTTTCAGCTCTAGGGCAAAGTAGCACACCCAGAGCAGAAGTCCTAATTCAGCCAGATCAGGCCTGCAAAGAAACAGCGTTTCACAGGCCTTTGGAAGAGATGTTGCCGCTAGGCTGTAAGAGCTCTGTACAGAGCGAGTTGTTTATTAGCTTCCCAAAGAGCTGGAAGCAAGATGCTGAGAGGCCCATCTCGCCCTTTGGAAAGAAGCCTGCACGTTGTGCCTTTCATCTCTAGGGCCATGTGGCACACCCAGAGCAGAAGTTCCACTTCAGCCAGATCAGGCCTGCAAAGAAAATGCGTTTCACAGGCGTTTGTAAGTCATGTTCCTGCTAGGCTGTAAAAGCACTGTGCAGAGCGAGTTGTTTCTTAGCTTCCCAAAGAGCTGGAAGCAAGATGCTCTGGGTCCCAACTCGCCCTTTGGAAAGAAGCCTGCACGTTGTGCCTTTGAGCTCTAGGTCAATATGGCACACCCAGAGCAGAAGTTCTACTTCAGCCTGATCAGGGCTGGGAAGAAACTGCGTTTCACAGTCCTTTGTAAGACATGTTCCCGGTAGGCTGTAAGAGCCCTATGCAGAGCGAGTTGTTTCTTAGCTGCCGAAAGAGCTGGATGTTGGACCTGAGGGACTTGTCTACCCTTGTGGAATCAAGGCAGGACTTTGCGCCTTGCAGCTCTAGCGCCATGTAGGACCCGGCAGAGCAAAAGTTCTACTTCAGCCACCTCAGGGCTGGGAAGAAACTGCGTTTCACAGGCCTTTGTAAGACTCGTTCCCTGTAGGCTGTAAAACACCAGTGCAGAGCAAGTTGTTTCTTAGCGGCCTGAAGAGGTGGAAGCCCCACGCTGTGGGGCCTGTCTGCCCTTGAGGAGTCAAGGCAGGACTTTGAGCCTTGCAACTCTAGGCCAAAGTAGGATATGGCATAGCAGCAGTTGTACTCAGCGAGATAAGGCCTGCAAAGAAACTGCGTTTCTCAGGCCTTTGCAAGAGATGCTCCCAGTTGGCTGTAAGAGAGGTCTGCAGAGCCAGTTGTTTCTTAGCCACCCAAAGAGCTGGAAGGAAGATGCTGTGGGGCCCAACTCGCCCTTTGGAAAGAAGCCTGCGGATTGTGCCTTCCAGCTCCAGGGCAACGTATCACACCCAGAGCAGAAGTTCTACTTCAGCCAGATCAGGCTTGCAAAGAAACTGCGTTTCACAGGCCTTTGGAAGAGATGTTCCCGGTAGGCTGTAAGAGCACTGTGCAGAGCGAGTTGTTTCTTAGCTTCCCAAAGAGCTGGAAGGAAGATGCTGTGGGGCCCAACTCGCCCTTTGGAAAGAAGCCTGCACGTTGTGCCTTTCAGCTCTAGGGCAAAGTAGCACACCCAGAGCACAAGTCCTACTTCAGCCAGATCAGGCCTGCAAAGAAACTGCGTTTCACAGGCCTTTGGAAGAGATGTTCCCCGTAGGCTGTAAGAGCACTGTGCAGAGCGAGTTGTTTCTTAGCTTCCCAAAGAGCTGGAAGCAAGATGCTCTGAGGCCCAACTCGCCCTTTGGAAAGAAGCCTGCACGTTGTGCCTTTCAGCTCTAGGGCACTGTGGCACACCCAGAGCAGAAGTTCTACTTCAGCCAGATCAGGCCTGCAAAGAAACTACGTTTCACAGGCCTTTGTAAGTCATGTTCCCGGTAGGCTGTAAAAGCACTGTGCAGAGCGAGTTGTTTCTTAGCTTCCCAAAGAGCTGGAAGCAAGATGCTCTGGGTCCCAACTCGCCCTTTGGAAAGAAGCCTGCACCTTGTGCCTTTCAGCTCTAGGGCCATGTGGCACACCCAGAGCAGAAGTTCTACTTCAGCCAGATCAGGCCTGGAAAGAAACTGCGTTTCACAGGCCTTTGGAAGAGATGTTCCCGGTAGGCTGTAAAAGCACTGTGCAGAGCGAGTTGTTTCTTAGCTGTCGAAAGAGCTCGAAGCTGGACCTGAGGGACTTGTCTACCCTTGTGGAAAGAAGGCAGGACTTTGTGCCTTGCAGCTCTAGCGCCATGTAGGACCCGGCAGAGCAGAAGTTCTACTTCAGCCACATCAGGGCTGGGAAGGAACTGCGTTTCACAGGCCTTTGTAAGACTCGTTCCCTGTAGGCTGTAAAACACCAGTGCAGAGCAAGTTGTTTCTTAGCTGCCCAAAGAGGTGGAATCCCCACGCTGAGGGGCCTGTCTGCCCTTGAGTAGTCAAGGCAGGACTTTGAGCCTTGCAACTCTAGGCCGATGTGGGACACGGCATAGCAGCAGTTCTACCTCAGCGAGATAAGGCCTGCAAAGAAACTGCATTTCTCAGGCCTTTGCAAGAGATGCTCCCGGTTGGCTGTAAGAGAGGTCTGCAGAGCGAGTTGTTTCTTAGCTTCCCAAAGAGCTGGAAGCAAGAGGTTTTGGGGTCCAACTCGCCCTTTGGAAAGAAGAATGCGGATTGTGCCTTTCAGCTCTAGGGCAATGTGGCACACCCAGAGCAGAAGTTCTACTTCAGCCTGATCAGGGCTGGGAAGAAACTGCGTTTCACAGTCCTTTGTAAGACATGTTCCCGGTAGGCTGTAAGAGCACTATGCAGAGCGAGTTGTTTCTTAGCTGCCGAAAGAGCTGGATGTTGGACCTGAGGGACTTGTCTACCCTTGTGGAATCAAGGCAGGACTTTGCGCCTTGCAGCTCTAGCGCCATGTAGGACCCGGAAGAGCAGAAGTTCTACTTCAGCCACCTCAGGGCTGGGAAGAAACTGCGTTTCACAGGCCTTTGTAAGACTCGTTCCCTGTAGGCTGTAAAACACCAGTGCAGAGCAAGTTGTTTCTTAGCGGCCTGAAGAGGTGGAAGCCCCACGCTGTGGGGCCTGTCTGCCCTTGAGGAGTCAAGGCAGGACTTTGAGCCTTGCAACTCTAGGCCGATGTGGGACACGGCATAGCAGCAGTTCTACCTCAGCGAGATAAGGCCTGCAAAGAAACTGCATTTCTCAGGCCTTTGGAAGAGATGTTCCCGGTAGGCTGTAAGAGCACTGTGCAGAGCGAGTTGTTTCTTAGCTTCCCAAAGAGCTGGAAGCAAGATGCTGTGGGGCCCAACTCGCCCTTTGGAAAGAAGCCTGCACGTTGTGCCTTTCAGCTCTAGGGCAAAGTAGCACACCCTGAGCAGAAGTCCTACTTCAGCCAGATCCGGCCTGCAAAGAAACTGCGTTTCACAGGCCTTTGGAAGAGATGTTCCAACTAGGTTGTAAGAGCACTGTGCAGAGCGAGTTGTTTCTTAGCCTCCCAAAGAGCTGGAAGCAAGATGCTGTGGGGCCCAACTCGCCCTTTGGAAAGAAGCCTGCTCGTTTTGCCTTTCAGCTCTAGGGCAAAGTAGCACACCCAGAGCAGAAGTCCTACTTCAGCCAGATCAGGCCTGCAAAGAAACTGCGTTTCACAGGCCTTTGGAAGACCTGTTACCGGTAGGCTGTAAGAGCACTGTGCAGAGCGAGTTGTTTCTTAGCTTCCCAAAGAGCTGGAAGCAAGATGCTGTGGGGTCCAACTCGCCCTTTGGAAAGAAGCCTGCACGTTGTGCCTTTCAGCTCTAGGGCAAAGTAGAACACCCAGAGCAGAAGTCCTACTTCAGCCAGATCAGGCCTGCAAAGAAACTGCGTTTCACAGGCCTTTGGAAGAGATGTTCCAACTAGGTTGTAAGAGCACTGTGCAGAGCGAGTTGTTTCTTAGCCTCCCAAAGAGCTGGAAGCAAGATGCTGTGGGGCCCAACTCGCCCTTTGGAAAGAAGCCTGCTCGTTTTGCCTTTCAGCTCTAGGGCAAAGTAGCACACCCAGAGCAGAAGTCCTACTTCAGCCAGATCAGGCCTGCAAAGAAACTGCGTTTCACAGGCCTTTGGAAGACCTGTTACCGGTAGGCTGTAAGAGCACTGTGCAGAGCGAGTTGTTTCTTAGCTTCCCAAAGAGCTGGAAGGAAGATGCTGTGGGGCCCAACTCGCCCTTTGGAAAGAAGCCTGCACGTTGTGCCTTTCAGCTCTAGGGCAAAGTAGCACACCCAGAGCACAAGTCCTACTTCAGCCAGATCAGGCCTGCAAAGAAACTGCGTTTCACAGGCCTTTGGAAGAGATGTTCCCCGTAGGCTGTAAGAGCACTGTGCAGAGCGAGTTGTTTCTTAGCTTCCCAAAGAGCTGGAAGCAAGATGCTCTGAGGCCCAACTCGCCCTTTGGAAAGAAGCCTGCACGTTGTGCCTTTCAGCTCTAGGGCACTGTGGCACTCCCAGAGCAGAAGTTCTACTTCAGCCAGATCAGGCCTGCAAAGAAACTACGTTTCACAGGCCTTTGTAAGTCATGTTCCCGGTAGGCTGTAAAAGCACGGTGCAGAGCGAGTTGTTTCTTAGCTTCCCAAAGAGCTGGAAGCAAGATGCTCTGGGTCCCAACTCGCCCTTTGGAAAGAAGCCTGCACCTTGTGCCTTTCAGCTCTAGGGCCATGTGGCACACCCAGAGCAGAAGTTCTACTTCAGCCAGAGCAGGCCTGCAAAGAAACTGCGTTTCACAGGCCTTTGGAAGAGATGTTCCTGGTAGGCTGTAAGAGCACTGTGCAGAGCGAGTTCTTTCTTCGCTTCCCAAAGAGCTGGAAGCAAGATGCTCTGAGGCCCAACTCGCCCTTTGGAAAGAAGCCTGCACGTTGTGCCTTTCAGCTCTAGGGCAAAGTAGCACACCCAGAGCAGAAGTCCTACTTCAGCCAGAACAGGCCTGCAAAGAAACTGCGTTTCACAGGCCTTTGTAAGAGATGCTCCCGGTAGGCTGTAAAAGCACTGTGCAGAGCGAGTTGTTTCTTAGCTTCCCAAAGAGCTGGAAGCAAGATGCTCTGGGTCCCAACTCGCCCTTTGGAAAGAAGCCTGCACGTTGTGCCTTTGAGCTCTAGGACAATGTGGCACACCCAGAGCAGAAGTTCTACTTCATCCTGATCAGCGCTGGGAAGAAACTGCGTTTCACAGTCCTTTGTAAGACATGTTCCCGGTAGGCTGTAAGAGCCCTATGCAGAGCGAGTTGTTTCTTAGCTGCCGAAAGAGCTGGATGTTGGACCTGAGGGACTTGTCTACCCTTGTGGAATCAAGGCAGGACTTTGCGCCTTGCAGCTCTAGCGCCATGTAGGACCCGGCAGAGCAGAAGTTCTACTTCAGCCACATCAGGGCTGGGAAGAAACTGCGTTTCACAGGCCTTTGTAAGACTCGTTCCCTGTAGGCTGTAAAACACCAGTGCAGAGCAAGTTGTTTCTTAGCTGCCCAAAGATGTGGAATCCCCACACTGTGGGGCCTGTCTGCCCTTGAGTAGTCAAGGCAGGACTTTGAGCCTTGCAACTCTAGGCCGATGTAGGACACGGCATAGCAGCAGTTCTACCTCAGCGAGATAAGGCCTGCAAAGAAACTGCATTTCTCAGGGCTTTGCAAGAGATGCTCCCGGTTGGCTGTAAGAGAGGTCTGCAGAGCGAGTTGTTTCTTAGCTTCCCAAAGAGCTGGAAGCAAGAGACTTTGGGGCCCAACACGCCCTTTGGAAAGAAGCCTGCACGTTGTGCCTTTCAGCTCTAGGGCAATGTGGCACACCCAGAGCAGAAGTTCTACTTCAGCCAGATCAGGCCTGCAAAGAAACTGCGTTTCACAGGCCTTTGGAAGAGATGTTCCCGGTAGGCTGTAAGAGCACTGTGCAGAGCGAGTTGTTTCTTAGCTTCCCAAAGAGCTGGAAGCAAGATGCTGTGGGGCCCAACTCGCCCTTTGGAAAGAAGCCTGCACGTTGTGCCTTTCAGCTCTAGGGCAATGTGGCAGACCCAGAGCAGAAGTTCTACTTCAGCCAGATCAGGCCTGCAAAGAAACTGCGTTTCACAGGCCTTTGGAAGAGATTTTCCCGGTAGGCTGTAAGAGCACTGTGCAGAGCGAGTTGTTTCTTCGCTTCCCAAAGAGCTGGAAGCAAGATGTTCTGAGGCCCAACTCGCCCTTTGGAAAGAAGCCTGCACGTTGTGCCTTTCAGCTCTAGGGCAATGTGGCACACCCAGAGCAGAAGTTCTACTTCAGCCAGATCAGGCCTGCAAAGAAACTGCGTTTCACAGGCCTTTGTAAGTCATGTTCCCGGTAGGCTGTAAAAGCACGGTGCAGAGCGAGTTGTTTCTTAGCTTCCCAAAGAGCTGGAAGCAAGATGCTCTGGGTCCCAACTCGCCCTTTGGAAAGAAGCCTGCACCTTGTGCCTTTCAGCTCTAGGGCCATGTGGCACACCCAGAGCAGAAGTTCTACTTCAGCCAGATCAGGCCTGCAAAGAAACTGCGTTTCACAGGCGTTTGGAAGAGATGTTCCCGGTAGGCTGTAAGAGCACTGTGCAGAGCGAGTTGTTTCTTAGCTGTCGAAAGAGCTGGAAGCTGGACCTGAGGGACTTGTCTACCCTTGTGGAAACAAGGCCGGACTTTGTGCCTTGCAGCTCTAGCGCCATGGAGGACCCGGCAGAGCAGAAGTTCTACTTCAGCCACATCAGGGCTGGGAAGGAACTGCGTTTCACAGGCCTTTGTAAGACTCGTACCCTGTAGGCTGTAAAACACCAGTGCAGAGCAAGTTGTTTCTTAGCTGCCCAAAGAGGTGGAAGCCACACGCTGTGGGGCCTGTCTGCCCTTGAGTAGTCAAGGCAGGACTTTGAGCCTTGCAACTCTAGGCCGATGTAGGACACGGCATAGCAGCAGTTCTACCTCAGCGAGATAAGGCCTGCAAAGAAACTGCATTTCTCAGGCCTTTGGAAGAGATGTTCCCGGTAGGCTGTAAGAGCACTGTGCAGAGCGAGTTGTTTCTTTGCTTCCCAAAGAGCTGGAAGCAAGATGCTGAGTGGCCCAACTCTCCCTTTGGAAAGAAGCCTGCACGTTGTGCCTTTCAGCTCTAGGGCCATGTGTCACACCCAGAGCAGAAGTTCCACTTCAGCCAGATCAGGCCTGCAAAGAAAATGCGTTTCACAGGCCTTTGTAAGAGATGTTCCCGGTAGGCTGTAAGAGCACTGTACAGAGCGAGTTGTTTATTAGCTTCCCAAAGAGCTGGGAGCAAGATGCTCTGAGGCCCAACTCGCCCTTTGGAAAGAAGCCTGCACGTTGTGCCTTTCAGCTCTAGGGAAATGTGGCACACCCAGATCAGAAGTTCTACTTCAGCCAGATCAGGCCTTCAAAGAATCTGCGTTTCACAGGCGTTTGTAAGTCATGTTCCCGGTAGGCTGTAAAAGCACTGTGCAGAGCGAGTTGTTTCTTAGCTTCCCAAAGAGCTGGAAGCAAGATGCTCTGGGTCCCAACTCGCCCTTTGGAAAGAAGCTTGCACGTTGTGCCTTTGAGCTCTAGGTCAATATGGCACACCCAGAGCAGAAGTTCTACTTCAGCCTGATCAGGGCTGGGAAGAAACTGCGTTTCACAGTCCTTTGTAAGACATGTTCCCGGTAGGCTGTAAGAGCCCTATGCAGAGCGAGTTGTTTCTTAGCTGCCGAAAGAGCTGGATGTTGGACCTGAGGGACTTGTCTACCCTTGTGGAATCAAGGCAGGACTTTGCGCCTTGCAGCTCTAGCGCCATGTAGGACCCGGCAGAGCAGAAGTTCTACTTCAGCCACCTCAGGGCTGGGAAGAAACTGCGTTTCACAGGCCTTTGTAAGACTCGTTCCCTGTAGGCTGTAAAACACCAGTGCAGAGCAAGTTGTTTCTTAGCGGCCTGAAGAGGTGGAAGCCCCACGCTGTGGGGCCTGTCTGCCCTTGAGGAGTCAAGGCAGGACTTTGAGCCTTGCAACTCTAGGCCGATGTGGGACACGGCATAGCAGCAGTTCTACCTCAGCGAGATAAGGCCTGCAAAGAAACTGCATTTCTCAGGCCTTTGGAAGAGATGTTCCCGGTAGGCTGTAAGAGCACTGTGCAGAGCGAGTTGTTTCTTAGCTTCCCAAAGAGCTGGAAGCAAGATGCTGTGGGGCCCAACTCGCCCTTTGGAAAGAAGCCTGCACGTTGTGCCTTTCAGCTCTAGGGCAAAGTAGCACACCCAGAGCAGAAGTCCTACTTCAGCCAGATCAGGCCTGCAAAGAAACTGCGTTTCACAGGCCTTTGGAAGAGATGTTCCCCGTAGGCTGTAAGAGCACTGTGCAGAGGGAGTTGTTTCTTAGCTTCACAAAGAGCTGGAAGCAAGATGCGGTGGGGACCAACTCGCCCTTTGGAAAGAAGCCTGCACGTTGTGCCTTTCAGCTCTAGGGCAAAGTAACACACCCAGAGCAGAAGTCCTACTTCAGCCAGATCAGGCCTGCAAAGAAACTGCGTTTCACAGGCCCTTGGAAGAGATGTTCCAACTAGGTTGTAAGAGCACTGTGCAGAGTGAGTTGTTTGTTAGCCTCCCAAAGACCTGGAAGCAAGATGCTGTGGGGCCCAACTCGCCCTTTGGAAAGAAGCCTGCACGTTTTGCCTTTCAGCTCTAGGGCAAATTAGCACACCCAGAGCAGAAGTCCTTCTTCAGCCAGATCAGGCCTGCAAAGAACCTGCGTTTCACAGGCCTTTGGAAGACCTGTTCCCGGTAGGCTGTAAGAGCACTGTGCAGAGCGAGTTGTTTCTTAGCTTCCCAAAGAGCTGGAAGCAAGATGCTGTGGGGCCCAACTCGCCCTTTGGAAAGAAGCCTGCACGTTGTGCCTTTCAGCTCTAGGGCAAAGTAGCACACCCAGAGCACAAGTCCTACTTCAGACAGATCAGGCCTGCAAAGAAACTGCGTTTCATAGGCCTTTGGAAGAGATGTTCCCCGTAGGCTGTAAGAGCACTGTGCAGAGCGAGTTGTTTCTTAGCTTCCCAAAGAGCTGGAAGCAAGATGCTCTGAGGCCCAACTCGCCCTTTGGAAAGAAGCCTGCACGTTGTGCCTTTCAGCTCTAGGGCGCTGTGGCACACGCAGCGCAGAAGTTCTACTTCAGCCAGATCAGGCCTGCAAAGAAACTGCGTTTCACAGGCCTTTGTAAGTCATGTTCCCGGTAGGCTGTAAAAGCACTGTGCAGAGCGAGTTGTTTCTTAGCTTCCCAAAGAGCTGGAAGCAAGATGCTCTGGGTCCCAACTCGCCCTTTGGAAAGAAGCCTGCGGATTGTGCCTTTCAGCTCTAGGGCCATGTGGCACACCCAGAGCAGAAGTTCTACTTCAGCCAGATCAGGCCTGCAAAGAAACTGCGTTTCACAGGCCTTTGGAAGAGATGTTCCCGGTAGGCTGTAAGAGCACTGTGCAGAGCGAGTTGTTTCTTAGCTGTCGAAAGAGCTGGAAGCTGGACCTGAGGGACTTGTCTACCCTTGTGGAAACAAGGCAGGACTTTGTGCCTTGCAGCTCTAGCGCCATGTAGGACCCGGCAGAGCAGAAGTTCTACTTCAGCCACATCAGGGCTGGGAAGGAACTGCGTTTCACAGGCCTTTGTAAGACTCGTTCCCTGTAGGCTGTAAAACACCAGTGCAGAGCAAGTTGTTTCTTAGCTGCCCAAAGAGGTGGAAGCCCCACGCTGTGGGGCCTGTCTGCCCTTGAGGAGTCAAGGCAGGACTTTGAGCCTTGCAACTCTAGGCCGATGTTGGACACGGCATAGCAGCAGTTGTACCTCAGCGAGATAAGGCCTGCAAAGAAACTGCATTTCTCAGGCCTTTGCAAGAGATGCTCCCGGTTGGCTGTAAGAGAGGTCTGAGAGCGAGTTGTTTCTTTGCTTCCCAAAGAGCTGGAAGCAAGATGCTGTGGGGCCCAACTCGCCCTTTGGAAAGGAGCCTGCACGTTGTGCCTTTCAGCTGTAGGGCAAAGTAGCACACCCAGAGCAGAAGACCTGCTTCAGCCAGATCAGGCCTGCAAAGAAACTGCGTTTCACATTCCTTTGGAAGAGATGTTCCCACTAGGCTGTAAGAGCACTGTGCAGAGCGA